>NW_022595256.1:8831-154577 GCF_009176505.1 Sitodiplosis mosellana
TGGTTCAATTTTTTCATCGATCTGGGTTAATTTTCAGGTCACAAGAGCATCGCTGAACTTCTCACCAGTAAAGGAGCCAATGTTGATATCGAAAATTTTTGGACTCAGACACCTCTTCATTATGCTGCTTCCCATGGTAATTTTGAATACTCTTTTCGAGTACTATGCGCATTAGTATTGCTAAGCAGCAAGCATTGAATATGCTTTGGCCAATAGACAAACATATCGCGATGCAACTGCCACGCACACTACTATCGTGCAAATAAATCGTATATCGTCGCATATACAGCCATCGCAACCAACTCACACACAAAACCGATTGGCATATAAACGGGTGTCAGAGTTGTGTGTGATATCTACTACACTTCGTCAGTGTAGCCTTGACTTTTTTCCACTAAATGGGAAATTGGTTTAATTTTTTCATCGATCTGAATTATTTTCCAGGTCACAAGAGCGTCACTGAAGTTCTCAGCCGTAAAGCAAATGATCTTAATATTAAAAATAATTTTAATCAGACACCTCTTCATTTGGCAGCTATGAATGGTAAGATTGACTAAATAGGATATCCCGCCGATCTCTTCCATTGATCCGTATTATTTTAGGTCACGGGGATGTCGCTGATGTGCTTCTCAAGAATGGAGCTAACGCTGATATTGGAGATAATTCGAATACCACAGCTCTTCATCTAGCTGCATCCGGTGGTAATGTTGAATGCTTGTTCTTATTAAAGAAACGATTGATTTGATCTCTTTCATCGATCCGATTTTTTTTCCAGGTCACAAAAATGTCGCCGAGGTTCTCCTCAACAAAGGCGCCAGTATGGATATCATGAATAATTTGAATAATACACCTCTTCATTATGCTGCTAGATATGGTAATGTTGAATAGTTATTTTCACAAAATAAAGAATCGGTTTGATCTTTTTCATCGATCCAAATTATTTCTAAGGTCGCAAGAATGTTGCTGAACTTCTCATCAAAAAAGGAGCCAAAGTTGATATTAGAAATGTTGAGAATCTAACACCTCGTCAGTTAGCTGTTAACCATGGTACTGCTGACTAAATAAAATACCGCTTTGATCCTTTTCATTGATCTGTATTATTTTTCAGGTCACAATAATGTCGCCAAACTTTTTATCGGTAAAGGAAACCGAATTAATATTGAAGAACTATTGGAATAGATTCAATATGCTGCCAACAATAGTAATGTTGAATATTTTACTTTTCCGTACACTTTGTTAAGGGAATTGAAATGGAAAGATTTTTTCAATCTACGATTAAATTTTAAATAAAACACCTTAAAGTGACTTTGCTTTTTCAAATTTCAAACATAAATCAATATGAATATTTATTTATAAACGAAATTTTGGTTCGGATGCATTTCGACATTTGTCATCCTCAGCGAGTATCAAATCACACTGGACTCAGCTCTCTGTGAGTGAGAGAAAAGAGAAGAAAAGTATACACAGAAAGCAAAACATTTAACAATGTTTTGTGGTGCGAGCGGACGCCAAAAAATTACAACAACTAAAACAATAAAACTCGGTGTCACCGAAACAGCTACTTGAAGTAAATTTCAATCGATCTGAACAGTGGTGACCGCATTAGTTGGTGCTTCCATCGTGTTCATTGCGATGCTTCTGTTCAAATACATATAGATGCTTTCGTATGCGTCGAGTTTGTGTGCCTTGTTCACTTGTTTTTTCAGCTTGATATTGCTCGCATCCCATTGTGTGTGGTTGTTTCCTAGCGCGTGTGCATGTCAAATACATCCGATCCCAGGCACATATCCAAGGTTGAATACGGTGTTAGCGACGCAGGCGCTTGACGCATACGCAAGCGCATATCGCACACGACACATTATGTGAATAAAGCTACAGTCAGATTGACTTGAACCTTAAACCATACAAGTCGTGTTCTTATTTAATTTCCCTCTCCAAGTAGAAACCTGTATCTATATGTAATTAACTTATCTTAATTAATATGGCGAGTCCGGCAGGATTGCCACCACGGATGGATTTAACCGTAGAAGTAACCGTCATACGACCATTCCACACGAAATCAATCAAAATTAACATGAGGTTCTCAGAATCGGCTGAAATTTTGCATGGAAGTTGGGTTTGGGCAAAAACTCAGAAAGCCAAAATATTTCCCCCGGGTCTGCCTCTGGAGACCCTGTATGGATAGTGCAAAAATCGAAATTTCGCAAATTTTCGAATTGTTTGTCCATTGATACAAATTTTCAACGCGACCATAGTCGAATGAAATTTTTATACAAGTTAGGGTTTGAGGAGCCCCTTCCAGCCTAAACTTTAGGTACCTCCCCAGATATCGCCTAAGAGTATAGAAAATTTACCCCCCATTTAAGTGGCGGTTTTTAAATTTTTTTTCGATTTGACATCAAAAATGGTCGAATTTTAGCAAAATTCTGCTTTTTTACAAATAATAAATTTTTATAATTTTTTCGATTTTTCGACTGCCATGCACCACATTTGTTAGAAAATTGGTCAAAAATGGCCTCTTATAACATTCACACATCACAATGTGTGACATCACATTTTTTGCATGGGAAACACAGTTACAATTGACTTCGGTGATGACTTCGAACGTTCGTTCGTTCGTTCGACAATTAAAAAAAAAAATTTGTTCGTTCGTTCGTTCGACATTTATTTTTAATTATTACCACATTTTATTACCAAGTAATAAGTAATAACTAAGATAATACAAACAACTTTTTTTCTTGTGCACTGCAGAAATTCATAAAATTGACATCTTCCCACAATACTCTAACAGAAATGTACCACTTTTTTCAATGAAATTGGTCGGATCGCTTTATTCGCGACTTTATTCGCGCTACGCGAAAAAGTATACTTTTTTCGCACCAGTATCGCAGAAATTTGTATTAAATCTTCTTTCGGATCTAACTAACTTATAAATAAAATATCTGCACCGAAAAGTGAGCCATCTTGTATCAACTGACATTCAACGTTCGTTAAGTTTATGATGACAGCTACATTTGAAGTGATTTTATACGAAATATTAATGATACTGATGAATTTAAAACGTTACTAAAAAGCTATTTATTGAACATGGAAAATCCTAGATTATAAAAAAACATGTCATAGATTTAAGAAAAATTTAATTGGCCTTAAGGCAGCATGTGATAAAATCATTGCACGCATAATTTAATCTATGCAGATTTTATCACCGGATCAAATAAATAATAATAAAATAAATAATTTTTTATTGCAGCTATGATTAAGATTACAGCTGATTATCGTCAGGTTTGCACGCTTTGTTCAAATGACGTTAGCTATGTGATCAGATAACACAGGAAGGGCAAATTTAATTGAAATTTTAAAGAAAATTAAATGCACTCCAAACAGAGTAGATAAATTACTTGGAAAAGTTGGTTTTTGCACTAGTTGTGCTTGGTGTGTGCCTATTTCCCATCAACGAGGTCCATGGAAAACCAACCTCGAACACAGAGCAAGACATTGAAGTTGAAGCAGAGGGTAAGTGACTTTTCGCCTCCGTTTTTTCCGTCCGTCCGTTTGTCCGAATCAAACGGACATTTAGCAAACGGACAAACGGACGGACGGACAAATTCCAATCATAAACGGACAAGTCACTCGGACAAACGAACGGACAAACAAACGGACGGACCAAATGCAATCATAAACAGACAAACGGACCAAACCAATTAAATACAACCAAAATGGACAAATGTACATGAGCCTGAATGAAATTTCGTCGTAAATCGATTCCTCGTCAAAAATAAATGAAGAAATTATATTCGCATCTTCATCATTTCGAAGTTCGAACTCATTTTTGAATATTTAATTTCTTTGTGTAATTTTGAAAAAATGGATTTCCGAAATTCGAACACTTTTTCGAAGAATATTTTCTGATGATTTTTTTTTATGAATACATCACAATGGAACTTCGAAGTTAATTTGAAATGCAGGGTTTAAATTTTCCCATCCGCCCGATGGAGCCTCCATCGATTCTATCGAAAGAATTTTTTGAAAGAGACTCTCTTTTTTTTAAACTAAGAAAATCGATTTATTTTAAATTCTATTGAAATAATTGATTTCGTTTGATGACAATCATCGTACAACAATTTGTGACATTTCTCCATACACTGCAACTTCATGCCATACTTGACATATATTATATGTTTCTAGAAAGAACTGTCGCCAGTTTTTCAAAGCGATCGAAACAGAGATTAAAATTTTTAAACGACAACGTTTCGATTGTCTTGATTATCGAATGATAGTTTATTTTTGTTTCTTAGTGTGTATAGCAGAATAAAGAAAATGCAACCGGCAATAAATACTGTTTTCACTGCCTATGCTATTGCAAATGGAACAAAGAACATGAAAAAATGTTTACACCTGTTGTCAAATAAATAATACTTTAATAGCCAAAAATGAGAACTAAGTCGCAAATATCAAGGTCAAGAAAGTAGCTGATTAAGCGGAAAAGTGTGTTATCCGAATTTAGCTGTTCATTTTGAAGAATGATTTTCGTATTTTACCGTTTTTAAGGTGAAATTTTAATATTTTTTTCATTCGTTAAAAACGAGGACATTTTGACTGATTTTGAAAATCGCGGAGGACGCGAGGATCGTTCTCAAAAACGAGGACTGTCCTACTGAAACGAGGACGTCTGTGCGCATTACATATATATGATTATCAAAATATGCATTAAATGAAATCAATTATTTTAATAAAATTGTAAATTAATCAATTAATTAAGTTTTTTTCTTTATAGTATTAGAAAATAAGTAATTTTTTTGCGCATCGAAATGCATTTTTTTACGTAGAAAAAGAGAAAAAAAGTTTACAAATATTATCGTCAACTTAACTATTTTTGAGTGATGGTGATTTTTTTAATGAAATAAAAACGGTAAATTGAATGAAAGGGCCAGTGTCACACTTGATATACCATTGGAAAGAGAGCCGAAAAAGCTACAATTTGATCAGGAAATTCATTAGTTTTGGTTGTAAAAACAAAACATTTCGGTCAATTTTCTAAGAGGTCTGATTTTTGGCAACAAAATTTTTCGGTTGCTTCAGAAATCGTCCAAAAAATGAAAAAAACCGTAAGTTGACACACCCTATTTTTTTAAAGAAAAACATGCAGTATAAACACTCAATATATGAAATTCATTGAATTTCGTTGGATTTTTAATCGTTTTCGGTCTTAACAACTACGAAAAACAATGAAAAAATGTAGAAAAATATAGAAATAGTAAAAAAATACAAATTTTCTATTTTTTCATATTTCATCGATTTTTTCGTGTTTTTTAAATCCGAAAACGATTGGAAAATCATTAAAATTCAATGAATCTCGTATATTGAGTGTTTACGATGAATAGTTGTCTCATTTTTCTGATTTTTTTTCGGATGGGTCAACTTACAAAATTGGTCGACATTTCTATATGCACGGAAAGAATTTCGCCATGTAATGATATGTGTGAAATGACTTCAGATTATGAAAATACACGAAAAACTAGTAAAGAAAGCTTATACTCGCTTTGCTGATATCTTTGAAATTGTCTTGATGATGGTCCGAAAAAATTTAGTTTTTATAAAAATGATTTTTTTTGCAAAAAATTTTTATGATACGATCCGAGCCGTTTAAGAAGCGTATTCACTCTTGGGAACTACTTTTTTATTGGTTTTTGACGTTTCTAAATCGATTGAGACTAGTCAAATTGACAATTTGTAGGTCAAAATACAAAATCGGCGGGGTGGGTCAACTTACACATACTCCCCCTATTTAGAATTTCAATATATATTAGGTTAAAAAAATATCATTCGAAAACTGTTTTTCGAATTTCGAAGATCCAGGATGGTCCCATTTGGTCCAAAATCCATTAGTCCCGAGAGACCATAGACTTAGGTGGCCAAAGAATTTGAAAGTTATGATGGCTGAAGAGAAAATTAAAAAACAAATACAACCAAAGCTGCAGAGCATCAGATTCGCTACTGATGGCGCCATCTAGATTTTCCATACCACAATGTACCGAACTAAAACGAAACGTGTGTATTTTGTTGTTGTAATCATTCACGGAGTGTACCTGCTGCGATGGTATGAATACAACAGCTCTACATTTCATGTAATAATAAATTTTCGAAAATTAGATTGCGAATATACTTTCTTTATTTAATTTTGGACGAGGAATCCATAGGTTCTGACACTAAATGCCGTTTTTCTGCACACATCAATTTCTCGTTGAAATTGAGAGCAATCTCAAATCTGTTTGTCGCATTGGAATCGGAATCGAAAATAGTTTCAAAAACATTTGGGGCGGGGGGCGAAGCAGCCCCAAGGGTTGAAATAACCCCATTCAGGTCAAATTCGACAACACTTGATTTTCGACCAAAATTTCAAGAAAATTGAAAAAACTAATGATGCCATTCGATAGCCAATCCAAATGATCAGCCTGAAAGGGGGGTCTAGGGGGGTCATTTCCCCCTCCCAGGGTTTCAAAATCGCATGTGAATTTTTTTTGTGCACTTTTTTCATTCTCGGAGTATACTCATACATAGTGGCTCGTGTTTTACGCACACAACAACAGGTCAACATAATAACACAACCTGTCAACCGGATTTCTTGAACTGTCATCGCATTCAATCTGTTTTTCAGCAGCACACAGAAGTCACTTGCGAAACAATCACCATCTAATTATTCAGTATTCTATCCAAAAATTTATTATTTTCTTCGATTTATCTCATTCAGTCCATTTTGCCAAGGGAGAAAGTTTAGTTTTTCCATAAAATCAGTTTAATTTCAAATCTAGTGGCTAACCACGGTTGAAAGACAAACTGATTGAATGCCCACAAACAGCAAACCCAATGATGCTTGCACCAAGAAAACAACCAGGTCGACCAAAGAATGCCTCAAAGAGTTTGCAAAGAGATTAAATCCACATAATCGTAGCAATACGAGGGTCGTTTTTTAATTACCCGGACTAGGCAAGAAAACGAAATAGCTTTTTGTTCATATATATTTATTTTTCAACATAGTCTCCACCCGAGGCGATACACTTTTCCCAGCGATGTTCTAACGCTAAGATTCCAGTTTTGTAGTGGTCGGCGTCAAGACCTCCAAAATACCCATTTACAGCAACAATTACTTCATCATCGTCGTTGAATCTTTTTCCTCCGAGCCATTTTTTGAGATTTGGAAAGAGGTAGAAATCGCACGGGGCTAAATCCGGTGAATACGCTGGATGCGGCAACACTTCGTATCGTAATTCGTGTATTTTTGCCATTGCAACGGCCGATTTGTGAGATGACGCATTATCTCTGTGAAAGAGAACTTTTTTCTTTTGCAAATGCGGCCGCTTAACCTTGATTTCATCGTCCAAACGGTCCAATAAAGTGGCATAATATGGTCCGGTGATTGTTTTACCACGCTCCAAATAGTCGATGAAAATAACACCGCGAGCATCCCAAAATACAGTGGCCATAATCTTTCCCGCCGAAAACACCGTTTTTGCCTTCTTTGGAGCCGATTCACCTTTTTTAACCCATTGTTATGACTGATTTTTTGTCTCTGGTGTATAGTGGTGAACCCAAGTCTCATCTGTGGTTATGAATCGACGCAAAAATTCATCAGGATTTGCTCGAAAGATTGCCAAACACTGCTCTGAAATGTCCATTCGATCGTGTTTTTGAAGCGGTGAAAGCAAATGCGGCACCCAACGCGCAGATAGCTTATGCATTTCCAAATGTTCATGCAAAATCTTAAACACCACACTGGTTGAGATGTGCAAAGCCTCTGCTATTTCACGCACCTTCAAACGATGATCATCTTTCACCATTTTGTAGACTTTTTTAATGTTTTCTGGCGTAGTCAACTCATTTGGACGACCTGACCGATGTTCGTCTTCACAGCTCGTTCTACCCCTTGCGAATTCATTCACCCAAGAATACACTGTGGTTTTCTATGGAGCAGAGTCACCAAGTGTTGCATCCAATCGGGCTTTGATATCTTTGCCCGACATATTTTCCAAACAAAAAAATTTAATCACCGCGCGAATTTCGTTTTTTTCCATTTTTTCAATTTTACCAATTTTTCTACTTTTGTTTGCTCGTTGTAAACAAACCAATGAACCGATTGACATGAAATTTGATAGGTCTTCCTAAATATGTCTGAAGTTGTACACAGTGTCAAAAAATATGGCACAGGGCTGTCCAAAATATGCGAGTCCGGGTAATTAAAAAACGACCCTCTTTATTGTAAATAAAACAAAATTCATGTACAATCATTATACAATAAAGAGTTTCAATGCAATGTTTTATTTCAAATGATAATGACATATGCTCACCGACACATTTGTTTAGGACAGTTTAGTATGATTTTTGGAAAGTTGAGTACGATTTTTGTATTTTTTTAGTACGATTTTCGGTAATTTGAGTACGATTTTCGGGAAGTTGAGTACGATTTTCGGAAAGTTGAGTACGATTTTTGTAAATAATTTAGTACGATTTTTGTCAGTTTAGTACGATTTTTGTAGGTTTTTAGTACGATTTTTGTAAATTTGAGTACGATTTTCGGTAATTTGAGTACGATTTGCGGAAAGTTGAGTACGATTTTTGTATGTTTTAGGACGATTTTAGTTTTACCCATTCAAAATGATTCGCGGTGAAAAACAGCAACATAGTATGCATATATTCTTCCATTTTTTTTAATAAATACTTTCAATTTAAAATTGCGATGATTTATTTTTTATTGCTACTATCGTGGCTGATTCTATATTCATTTTTTTGCATTTTTCCAAGTTAGGTAATGGAGTATGATAACGGTTTGAAATCATTTGAAAGACATACAGAAGGAGTTCTATCTAGGGGATCTATCTAATATAACAGGATGTTTGTTGATTGGTTAATCCGATATTGTTTTCTTGCCGTGTCGATGCCATCAATAATCCGTTAATTCATTTAGTTTCAGTCCGAGCTTCGTTCGTTCAATAAGTCACTGAGATCGTCTCTTCGGCCTTCACCGTTGTTTCTTCGCTGGTCTTGATTATTTCGTCCAACCTCTCGGTCCGCTTGCAGTCGGTTATTACGTCCATTGTTCGATTGGTCATCGCCATCATTATTACGGTTTGAATGGGTATTTATTTGATCTCTGTTAAATGTGCGTGGTCTATCATCATTGGTGTCATCGTCGTTTCTAGATCTCAACAAATCCCGGATTATGTCTTCGTTGTTTCTAGCGTTGTTTGATTGATTATCATCATCACCGTTACGATTAGAAAGGGCATTTATCTGGTCTCTATTGAATGTGCGTGATCTGTCATCGTTCCCAGGATTTTCGTTGTCGTTCCTGGATCTCAACAAATCTCGGACTCTGTCCTCCCGATCTTTCAAGTATCTGTCTGAATCTGAATCGGATTGGGGCCGGCGGTCATTATCTCTGGATTGTTGTCTGTCTTCGGAAATCAATCGGAGCAAGCTGCGCAATGTGTCTTCTCTGTTAGCTTGCAAGATTTGGCGGAGAGCTTCATTGTTATTTCTTCCATCGTTATTGTTATTGTTGTTATTATTATTATTCAAACGTTGGTCAAACTGGAATGGAACTGGTGCAGCCAAATATGCACGATTTCCATCAGACAGGTATGTACTGGCCGGTAAACGGACTAATGTTGTGGGGACATTACGAAGGATTCCAGACTGCGTCGACACTCCCGTTGGAATATAAACTTGTGCGCAGGTAATGCCAACCACACACACCGCCAATAACTTAAAATAAAATAAAAAATGCCAAAGCAATAAATAATATGATCGCTTTGAGTTGCTTGCAGAGCTATACTTACCACTTTCAGCATTCTGCCGGTTCTTAACACAAATGAAAGATGTTTACGAACTGAATGGAACGATTGAACTGATGATTGATTCGAATCGAGTCTACCTTTTATATAATCAATTGATTGAAAATTGACATGATTTTTCCATTGAAGAAGAACTATGAAGGGGGCTCATTTGAAAATAGATAGGAAAAAAATGAAGCGGTATCGATTACAATGATTGTAGAAAAATACACATTAGAATGCATGAATTTTATTTACATATGTTTTAGAACAAGTTTTACAATGAGACATGAAAAAAATGAATATTCTTATGGTGCACGCTGACGCAAGGCGACAAAAATATTGTAATTTAATTGTGATGCACATAATATTGGTTTGCTATGGGCTACATATAACCGCATTAACATAGATACTAGCCCTTGCTGAACTTGTTTCAACGATATCAATTTCGATTCGGAACACTTTAACAATTCGTATCAAATGACTTGTTGTCGTCTAAAGTTGATTTGATGAGTGTTGAGCATCTTTTGCCTTCCACAATTTCAATGAGCTTGATGAGTCGGTGTGTTGTGTGGATTTGAGTGCATTTGCTCTCTCAGCTGGCCGTTACTATAATTTCGTGTTTGATTTCAAAGTTGTGTAAACACAAAGGCACCTTCAGAACGAAATACATTTAAACATACTATCTAAAATTAAAATGCTCAGCTCGAATATTTTTTTGAACCATTTTGCTTGTGTATGTGTTAAGCTATGTAAAAAATATCTAAAAAATGTTTTAGCGATTCTCTAAATATATGCGCGATTTACATCGAATTATTTCAAAATTATAATCTCAAGTTTCCTTCTTTTTTTTCTCTTTCCGCCTTCCTCTCTCCCTCTCTCTCTCTACACGAAATACAATTAATAGTGCTGCAGTTACAATTACAATTAGAGCTAAATAGGTATTTGTTCATAGAATTTTGGTTCGGATGCAATGCGTAGATGCAAATTAAAAAAAAAATTCTCTATTCAAAGTGCTAGATTATTCAGTGCAGTGTGATCTCAAATCACCATTGGTATATATTCAAATGTAGCACCTATTTTGGTTGCAATTTTTTTTATCACAATGAAAGCACTTTTAACATATATATAAAGTAAACAATTCTACTCATGCCCCGGCTATAAAATATTGGTTGCCAAAAGGCGGGAGTAAGCGACACTCATGTAATAGCATTATTAATCAATATCCATATATGATCCACATTTGGAAGCTATTCATTGTCTATGCATTTCGATTTTCAAAGCGTTTGTGCATTGCACGTACACTTGATATCGGATTTATGGTTGCTTTACCCGATGCGTTCGCCACTCTTGCCGCCACATTCGAATTTGTTCTCGGCAGATATGGTTTCTTCGTGGAATCAGTTTGACTAGTTTCCTTATTCGAACCATTTTTCTGATCGCTCAAATTTGAAATGGATGGTTTGGTGGCAATCACTGGTTTTGCGCTACCCGGCCCATTCGCCGACAGTTTCTTGACAATCGAATTTACATTTGGTTTATGGGATTTTTCAATAGATTTTGTGACTTTAGTTGTATTTTGAATGAGTGGTTGCTCAGCTCCCGACGGTGCATTCATATAAATATTACTAGTTTCAGGTGTTGTTTTGTGGCTATTCGCTGGTGGTAATGCTGTTATGCTCCCATTTTTCTTCGGATTTTGACTAATATTTTCATAGGTGGTTTGTTCATCATTTGGAATTTTACCCTTATTCGTGGACGTTGAATAGATTGAGTTTTTGTTACGGTTTTCAATTTCATTAACAATCTCATTTAATAATCCGTTGCTGGGTGGCGGTGGCACTTCTTGGACATCTTCAATAACCGCATAAATGTTATCGGTGCTGTTATCAACTGAGCTGCCATCGCCATTCGTGTTTGCATAGATATTCCTGAGTGATGAGGCACTTGAACCCGGTAAATTGGCCGGTCTTGGTGGTGGTGGATTCTTCGGTCGATCAACGACATTGACACGTTTTGTTCCAGGTGGATGACGCATCGAACCTGATGCAAGCACATTTCGCTTCACTTGAGCTTTTTCAGTTGATGGACTTCGCATACTTTGTGACCGACCAAATGAGACTGCCTTCATCGGAGCCGATATATCAAGCTTTGTCACAGAGTTCTTTTGAGTCAGCGGCTTTTTCAATAAAGAGTTAGGCTCATTTGGCTTTTGCGCAGCATTCGGCACTGTATTAGGTTTTGGCAATGTGTTGAATGAACTATTTTGAGCACTTTTATTTGCATTGGCTGTAGCAATGAGCTCTTTTACGGAACAAGTTGAATTTTCTAAAACGGGATGAGAAATTTTTGGCCGTTCCTTTGCATCACTTTTCGAAGCGAATAGCTTCACTTCGATGGGGGTTTCTGGTGTCTTTTTAGGAGACGTATTTATATTCTGATAGCGAAACGATGATGGAGACGATTTCGGAACAGACACCGACGATGATTTTACTGTTGCCTTTTTTGGCGAATTGGATACTGGTGGCAGCGGTGCAGCACGGCTTGGTACGCATTGTTCGTTGATCGTCTCGGTTTTGGCGACTGGGTGAACGTATGCAACATTTGAGCCTCCGATAATGTTTGGCTTTGTCATTGGCAGTGGTTTTAGGGAAAATCCTTTGAAACTTCCGAAAAGTTCCCGTTTTATTGGGTCTTCATTGGCTTCGTTCGCCTTCAGAAGCGTTGCATTCATATCATCAGTGCTGCTGGGCGATAGTTGATGCGATGATGGTGCAGATGGTGGAGGTGGAGCCGGCCGATCGGGGTGATGACGAACCGAAATTTTCAGACTTGAAGTTACAATAATAAAAGAAAATGAATTAGAATATGTCTTTCACAGCAACAAAAGATAGAAACAAATAGTTCATAAGATTCTAAACTAAATCATCACACCACAGCAATTATACTCACAAGGAGCCAAAAAGCAATGACACATACTAAAAAGCAGATCCAATACACCAGATAGAAAGGAAAGCAAGAACATAAAACTAAACACTTTGAAAAGGAATAGCATAAGAACCAAACACCATATGTAAAATAGAAACAAGGTTTGTTACATGCACACAATACATTGCAATACTATATATAGAAACTATTGTTACTACAATAAGCTAATTTACAATATTAAATTATCACATTAGTAAACAATAGACATTACACCAATCCCATAACATAAATCAAGTGCTAAAAGAATGAAATAAAACAGACAGTTTTAGTGACATGTGCAAGTGTACAAATCGAATTTAATGCCAATCGGACCAAACTTGTGCATTTGTGCTAAACACCAATTTTTTGTCAGTTATTTGTAAATTTTCCGGCATTTCTACGTTATGCAAATGCTTTGTTACATACTCATTAGCTGATGTCTGATTGATAAACCATGGACGATTCTGTCGCCAATAGTAGAACAGGAACAGCGACAACGAAATAAACGGTACGACGCCCAAGAAGAAGACGTACATAACGCGAACAAAACCGTATCCGTCTGAAATTTGAACAAAAAGAAGAATTTCAAATATCGATTCAATTTGTAATTGATTCGATGCTTCATATTTAATGAAGAATTTCTTGAAAAATAATTTTAAATGGATTCATCATCAAAAAAAGTCACGATCAAAAACTATCGTAAATACAAGGCAATTCCAGTATTTCGATCAAGTTACCGTATGGATTTGAAGCTGGTCCAGAGTGAATACTTCCTCCGGCTCCCGGTGCATCACAAAACGGTGGCGCAAATCCTTTTTCACAATGGCAATGTCCAATGTTATCACATACTCCATGCTTATTACAGTCATTGTCGCACATTTTCGCTTTGTCCGCCGCACGAAGTGTTTCAATTGCGACGCATTTCTGACTAACACACAATTTCCCGTCGTCACACTTTGAGCCATCTGGTGCAAGTCCTGGATCAACGGTTTCCAAGCCCAAATCGATAACTGCCGTTCGACACGGAATAATACTACCGCCATACGTTATGAAGCTATGCGATAAAACGGCCACCGATTCCAAACCAAATTCGAGTCGTTCGTTTAGATGACGGCATTGCAACATTCCACAAAATATATCCGCTTTGGCACAACCGTTGTAAACATTAGCGGATCGATTGAAACCGCAATTCCCATGCCGTGAGCCCTCAACGTTTTTCTCATAACACTGCTCAGAGGATTTGCCGGAAGGTCCCCATAACATCTTGCATTGATCATCGCGTGATTTGCACGAACCATTGTAACAATATGCTTTACCGCCTTCACACACTTCAGCATCACGCTTGAAATAGTCGATTGGACAAAATTCGCTATTTCCATCACAATATTCAGGCAAATCGCACTCTCCAACCGCTGTACGGCATTCAAAACCGGGCTCATGCAGCTGGCACGTAGTCAAATCACAGCATTTTCCCGTAGCACACGTAGCATTCGAATAAAGTTTACATGTATACGGATCACAGCATGTATTCTTACAAACACCCGGTAGACCGCAGTCACATTCTTCGCCCGTTTCAACGAAACCATTTCCGCACGTGGGCGGTTCGTATAGATGTGTTGGGACATTTTTCAAACAGTGATTCATTCCCTGATGAATTGCCAAATTCAACTGATGTATGCTGCATTCACTCCATCGAGTTGGTGCAATCGATGAACTCGATGCCGACATAATGCATCGCTCATCGTCGCATTTACAGTCCGATGTATCATGTTCCATGCCAAAATTATGGCCCATTTCGTGTGCAATCGTTGTTGCTACGACACTAACAATTTCGCTATGATAAGTTGAAACACCCCCAGAAAATTCAAACGTGCAAATTGGTCCCTTCAGCGCTTTGCCTGGAGCGAAATTGGATAATAATTACATGTTTTATATATCGTTTGAAATTGAAAAATAATAAATTTTTGATATGTTATCGCTTCTTACCAACAACACCGCCTTCAAATTGAATTTCAGTCAATAATTGCGCATTATCGTTCGGATGATCTTTAATTAGTACTTTGCGTCGATAAGTCAAAAAATTCTTCAACGTTTTGTCTCCATCACTAGACAATTCGATTTCATTTTTCTCCGTCCACACAACAACACCGACCAATGCCACGAAAATGTTCAGCGGCGCGTAAAGCTGAAATGAGTAGAGAAAGTGAGTGTTAGTTGTTTTTAATTACGCACAATAAAACCGTTTGTTTATTCGCATTAATTGAATTTAGCTCACCGAATTGATGATGTTCGCAATATCTTTGCAGTATTTGTGAACTTTATCGAGGTTTTCGCCCATTTTTTTATACACACCGTTGTCGACAACGATCACCATTTCCACAAATGATGATCGCCGATTTGCGTTGTACGGCTCGCGTACTGGAGCTTCGGTCACAGATCGTTTGATCTATAATAAACAGCAGAAAAGTAGATTTATTAAACACCGTATAACGGACATTGACTTTCGACAAACCTTTTTCTTCGGCATTTCGGCTATGATGATCGGGTCAGCAAACACTGAATTCTTAACGATTGGATGCATTTCATCCATTTGACTTTGGCTAAATAGAACGAATAATGTTTTCAATTAGATTATTAAAAAAGTAATAAAAACTCTTAATATTTGGTTGTTATTATACCTAAAGAGATAGTGCGGTTCCTGTAGGCCACTCTCATCATTTGGATGAATGAAATAGGTGTCATTGCTGTCGTATATCATTCCAGTGATGCCATTACAAGTTGATAATACCACAATTGAATCGGGATTGTTCCGTATGCGACCCTATTTTTATTATTGCAAAGTAAACAACATCACGTGTAAATATGATTCAGTTTTTTGCGCTCTTAACAACAACGCATACTCACTTGATAGTGACATAAATTGGAATTGCTCCCGTTGAATGTTTGAATGTTTTGCGATCCGTTGGCATTTTGGGTTCGCAAAAAATGTCGGTCGGTTAATAAGCCATGGGCTAAAAATAAATCAGCAACAATCGCCTTGTCCAGATGTGTGTACTCCAAAATGATGTGGCGTGCGTGTTCGCCATTCTATGCGCGATGCGGAGAAATTGACATAGAGAAGATACAAAATTAGTAACTCCAACTCGCTGAACCGTGTAAAAAGAGTTTATATTTGAAAAAAGAAAAAAAAATCAGCGAATAGGAACACCGTCACTCTATAATCATACAGTGTGTATGTGTGTGTATGCTTCATTCGCACATTTGTTTCAAACACTGTCATTATTATGGCTGTGAACAGTTATGTTTCGTTGGCTTATTTTACAAACAATGGATAAATTGAAATTGATTTACCGTTTGTCGCGTTGATGTCAGTATTTTGCGCTGATTTGTGCCATCAAATATTATTGGCTGAATTACCGAATGCGTTTTATGTATGCTGAATATGTCTGAAAGCAATTTATACAGATTATACAATTTGATCAAGCAATCAATCTGCTTACATAATATCAATTCATAAAAATTATAATAATTTCAATGTGTAATTTGGTGTCAACGCTGCAATTCAATTGAATTATTCGATGCATTTTCATCATGCATACATAAATAAATAAATGAATGAGTCAGGGCAAAAGTGTGACTTAGATTTTTTTTTGGAAATGAAACACCGAGTGTTACATTTTAATAAAATTAGTTTTTAATGATTCACTTTGAAAAACGTTTGCGCTGATATTTCACTTGAAAAAATGTGCGCGGATATTTCGTTTAGAAATACTTTTTTGTTGGTGATTTGGTTGATAATTTTGTTTTGATAAAACATATTTCTTCAAAGTGAGACACCAGCGCTGACATTTTTCAAAGTGAATCATTAAAAATTAATTTTATTACAATGGGTCAAACTGGGTGTTTCATTTCGAATTTTTTTTTTCGTCGATGCTGAAATTTAAAAAAAAATCTTTCGTTATTGTTTCGTGTATAATCTGAGAATAAGTCTCATTTTTGCCCTGACTCATACAAATAATATCGTACACATGAAATGCTACGGCGTAGCATTGCTACGCATTTAACAATCTTCCGCGTCGAGCCCAGGTGTATTATTCAAATTTACGTTTGTAAACATAAACGAATCTTCACTTTTTTCGTGACTTGTTTTAATTGCGCGACCGATTTGTAATCCAAATTCGAAATCTGTTGAAATCAAGCCATTGCTTTATCGCACGTAAAACGAAGCGAAAAGGAGGTGATAAGAGAACAAAAGAACAAAGAGCGCAAAATAATACAAAAACAAATAGTTGAAAGAGAAGCAGAAAGAAAAAGAGAACCGAAAATGCGATCGTCAAGTGTTTTCAAAGCCGTTTACGGCGTGCTTTTTTCTGTTTTCTGTTTATATTTTTTCTGCTAATGTTTATGTTTTGACAAGATAACGTTTTGCCGTAGATTGTGCTGTGTTCAGGGTTTTTTTTCTGCCATCTAATGCACTTGGAATAGTTGAATAGTTTAGAACACATTTTAATGCAATGAACAAAGTAAACAACACCACAATATTCCAATGGTTTGAAAGGGAAAAGGGAGGGAACATGTTCTATTTCTTCAATTTCTCATCACACTTCAGTGCCTTAGAAGAGACAATTTCAAGAAGCTAATGCTAAAACTAACACACTTAATGGATTCGTCGAAGTGCACATTGAAATAATTAAGAACGTTCTGTGAAAACGATTCAGTCGCCGAGAAATAAATTTTATTTAATTGAGTGATGATCGAAGCTAGGCAATGACACACAATGTGCACTCATCATTTGCTCGTTCATTCGGCATGGAGATAGATCTATCTATATGTCGTTTACCAGTTGAAACCAGCACATATGCTAGAGCGGAATAAAAGAATATGATATCACTTGGAAACGCATACAAATCACTTGCGCCACTTCTTCCGTATTTGCTTTTGTTTCTTTGTTCTTTCCTCTCTCTCCTTCCTCTCTGTCTCTCATTTCCATCTCTTGAGATTGAATTGGTTTTAAATTTAGACATTTTCTGATTGCCCTGCAGCAATTTATCATCATTTTAGTGTCTGTGCGAAACGAAAAGCAAACTATATGCTCTATATCGCACAAATAATAAATATGAGCGAGGGAGAGAGAAAGAGAGAGAGAAATGCGTAAGCAGTAATACAGCAATAAACGTTTAATATTATGCATGAATTGAAGAAGCTGTGCAGTTATTGTTGTTGTTGTTGTTTTTTCCCATTATTTTGTTAGGTTGCACACTCGGTCGGAATGAAAAGTAAAAGAAGAGAGTGTAAAAACAAATGGAAACAACGGAAAAGTACACAAACGAGAGGAAATGTGTTCTTCATATGCGTTGAATGCACAATTACTCAGCTGCCTCCATCGCCGCCGCTGCCATAGTCTTCATCGCAGCCATCACATCCATTTGGATGTAATAATACACAAATTCATGTTATAAGTTGATATTCGTGACTACAAATCATATGGGAGACGCAAAAGGCGCAAATACATTCCGTTTTACACACACTCGCACGCACACGAATCAAAGTGATTGGGAAAAATCACGGCATCAGCAAATGAAGAAAAATTTGAATAACAATAATTGAAATTAAGTTGAACAAAAGATGTTGCAGAAATGATGATCGCTAAATTACTCACGCCGCATAGTTTAGTATCAAATAAAAGCGCATCGGATAATTTAATTAATTCGAAACAAAAAAGACGTTAATATTTCCACGAAACGACGTTTAATCATTCAAATCAAGTCCCCGAAGTGAATAGCGAATGACTCACTCACCTGTGTTTCGTACTATCTGTCGCAATTCTGGCTGCTGTTGTTGTTGTTGCTGACCGCGCACTGGAGAGCCAACCGCGAACAGTAGAACAATGACGACAACGAAATGAATAATTCGATGGAATGCAAATTCAGAATAAATCGCCAGCCCATTATTCATCATACGGTTTTGTACTATACTATTATGTTCTAGGCACCGCTGAGATCTGTTGTATTTCATTTGGGGCTGTGTCCGTAAACACTTGCCTTTTGTTTTATCAATTTCAATTTCACAATTTCGTATGCGGCGGTTTCCGTTTGTACTTCGTACAAACATGTCGCTGTTGATTTCTTTGAACAATTTTACGTGGCCATTGCACTCGCTAGAACTAGAACTGGTGTCGCGCACACTGAATTTCCTTTGTTTCATTTTGGATTTTTTTTTCATTCAAACATTTGCCCAACACAATTTACAATACTTGTGCCAATTTGTTTGACCAATGGAAAAACTATCGAAATAACCCTGAAACCAATTGGTAAAAAAAAACGAAGAGAAAACACACACGGGAGAGAAAAAAAAAACACACGCACTCACAATGGGAACGAACACTTTCAGCACTTTTTAACTCTTTTCATTTTCTTTTACACAGATTTTTTTTTCGTTTGTTTGGAAAAGATTTTCAATTCGAATGGAAAAGATTAGCAGTCGGCCGCTTTTCACAACACAATCTAACTGTTTGCACTTCACAACGGGTAATAAACAATTGAAACGAATAAGAAGAAAACGAACGCACAAACAAAATAGTAAAATTTTACTAGAGTTTAATTTAATGAATTAAATGAGAGCCAATTTTGTGTGTCGTGCAACGCTAGAGTTTATTGTGTGTATATGAACGAAGTGTGTGAGCACGACTCAACCTACTAATGTCGTTGCCTTCGACTGAATTATACATGCAGTTGACGATACACTCAAGTCCGAGAAGTGCGAATACTCGGTCGCCTTTGTCAATAGAAGCCAGCCGGTTTGTAGTGGTAATATATAGAGTGGCATGAGAGTGTATTGGTTCGGTGACGATAGTAAATAAAAGAGAAATGAAGAAGAAGAAAAACATACGGAGAGAAAGAGAGACACAGAGGCAAACCGAATGAACTGTCACTTTGTTCATCGCTCATTGTTCTCTCGAGGCAAATATTCGGTGCAAATTTGACAGCAGCACTTTAAATACTTAAAAGACTTAATAGTATTTGTGTACTTACGACGGCTCCAATTCAAATACCATTTGATTTTAGTTAATTTATTATGAAAATAATGCATTAGGTTCTCAAGGTGTTTATTTTGACCATTCACTCGCCCACAAAGTGTTATAATTTGATAGTCGTTAATTTTTAAGATGTTCTTATGGTGTGGAGACTCAAAGCTTGTAAATTTAATTCACACCTCACTACTTATATGTAAGTGTAGTGTCTTTTATGAGATGAGAAATTCTCATTCAGAATTTAAGCGAGCCTTCCATTTACCACATTCGATTCAATAAATTAAATTCACAATTCTACATTTAATTCCATAAAACTTTGTTTTTATTTCTTCAATAAATCTCAAACATTCGAATTGTTTTTAAAGAGCTGAGTGTGAAAGGCATACCATTAAACTGTGATTGTATGATGAATATTTGAAATGCATGCTGTGGAGCAACTTTAGCGTAACAGATCAACTTCGTCTGCTTCCAATAGCTGCGTTTTAGTTCATTTAGGCAGAAAATGTATTGTATTTTATGCGTGTCTGTGTGTGTGTGTGTTGTGTATATTCGATGTGTTGGTTCGGACACAATTCCACAATATCGTCAAAAAAAAACATTGTTTGTCCATGTATACTTGGAATGTAAAACATTTAAAAATTGAATAACCGTCTAATCTAATTCCAGGCTATGTAAAGTATCAACAGATGAATCAAATTCATCACAATATTCTGTGACGTGGCTCGAATTCCCATCGATGGATTATCGGTTCCCAATCCGGCTTTCTCATATGTTCGAAACTCTTTTGGACCCATCCAATCACTGATTGCAAAATAAAAATAAAAAAAACTCATCCATTATTATCAATCATAATTATTGAATAATTTAATTTACCTCAAGCCCGCTGGATTCTTCGACGCTACTCGGATCAAATATGTCGTGTTTGGAGATAAATTGTTTATTAAATAAGTTACACCGTCGGTGAAATCCTTAAGAACTACCCTTGCATTCATCCATTTGCCACCGTTGTTACGATGTTCTTCGGTTGAGACAATTTCAAATCGATATCCAGTTATATCCATCGGATCTCGTGGGCCAATCTTTTTTGCACCAACATCCAAGTCAAAAGTGTTTGAGTTTACTCCTCGCAACGTAATGTGTAGTGGTGCATTTGGTTTCGTCCCGTTGATCAGCAGAATATTTCGTTTCAACGTCCCTAAACTGTTGTTAGCCTCACACACGTAATCACCAAACTCTTTTGAACTATTCAAATGGATCTGAAAATGGAAAAACATATTGGAAACTTTTCCATTTGATGTAAAATAAGAAACAAAATTTATTATGATTACCTGTAGAATGGAGATATGTTCACCACTAGTGATTTGATAATGCTCTGGATCCAAATGTTTGTTGTTGCGATACCATCGAAACGTTGCTGAAATGGGCGAAATTGAATAGTTGCCCATGGGCATCTATGACAAAAGTTTTATGACAAAAAACACATACCCGGCGGTTGTGCTTCTGCTTCGCAAGCTAATGAAGCAGAACCCTTAACGTAACCGTACTGAATATCGGCACTCTCACGACGCACCGGTAGAATTGGCTTATCTGCAAAATTAATTTGCAAAAGTTTTATTTTATACTAATTACACTCTCAACGGTGGATAAAATCCGGCTGTTTTTTCTTACGTTGAATATTCAAACGAATAGTCTTTTCTTCGACATTACTTAATGCTGATGATATTTGAAATGCTTTGCACGTATACTCTCCGCTGTCACTCTTGGAAACATTTTTGATTAGCAAACCATCTGCTAAACTTCGATATTTCTTCGAATCAACTATAATGAAGAGCGGCAGTTTATTAGAATGGCAAACGAAAAAGTAAAGTTTCTTCCAAGATAAACATTACTATTTAACGGCTGTCCATTGTAGTAATAGGTTATTGTCGGTTCTGGGTCACCAGTGACCAGGCAATTTATGACCGCATCGTCGTTTTCCTTAACACTTTGTACGTTTTGTGGATCGAGAAATGAAATCGGTTCTTGAAGAGAGATAAGCAATGAAAATGTATATATGAATCGAACATGTAAATTAAATCAAATTCATTTGGAGCAATAGAGAGCTCTCTTACTGTACACAATCATGTTGAATCCAATCCGTTGTGGGTTGTCTTCAGCCTCGCACGTCCAATTTCCTTTATCTTCTAGCGTTATCGATGCGAAAATCAATGCTGACTCAAAGTTTTTCTCTTCAACATGCACGTTGGTACCCCGATTTATCGGGTCAACCCATGTGTTTTGGGGTGAAAACCATCGAACACGAGCACCCACTCCATCACACGTGACTATGTATGAATCGTTTTCGAAATGCACCACTTCGTTGATCGATGGCATTAATTTGGGCTCGTATATCTGTTTTTCCTCCGATGCACACATTCCGAAAGGCTCTAATATTGAAAAGAAGGGAAACAAGAATTTATCAACGTCAAGAATCGGCTTTTTACATTTCAAATTTTTGCTTTATTGCTTTTTTGAACGACCAAGCAATTTTTAATCTTTTATATCGTTTTTGAACGATAAAACAAATTGATTGCAAAAATAAAAGGATTATGTGCCATATCGTCTTTCAATAATATTTTTAAAAACATTTATGGGCCGTTTTTTTATACGTTAGTATAAAAAAAGTCGTCACAATAAATGTCAATGCACTAATGACGTGCACTGGCTGTTGTGTGTGAGTGAAATACACATTGTATAGGCCATGCTATTTTTATGCGGATAATCCACTCAATGCTGTTAAATTGTAATCAATTTCATTATGTTCAAACCATTATGCGCTGTTTTGCACTGAGCCCATTCCTTTGTGGCCATTTATAGCACAACCAATCGCTCCATATTCGATATATGCACGAGTGTAAAATAGGGCGCAATAAAATAGCGTAATAGTGAGAATTCGCAGAAATATGAATGAACCGAAACCGAGAAGAAGAAGAAGAAGAAGAAGAAGAAAAAACAGATAAATTGCGTAACTTGACGGGACGCGTAAGAGATGGAGAGGAGAGGAACACATTCAAATGCTATGGGTCTGCCAATATCCAGGCAAACAATACACACATATACACGCATCCCCTTCGATTCGAACGGCGCCATCAAGTCGTTGACACAATTTATTCTTTTCGGGTGCAACATCTTTGATTTTTTGCTATGTTCCGCGCTACGGAAAGTAGCTCACAGACATTCGGCTTGTCGACCGATTTCTCATCAGTTTTTCTTGTCTCATTCAATCGCTCTCGAGAACGAAACGACGTTGAGTGATTGCATTGTTTGACAACCGACTTCAAATTGCCTTTATTTCCACTGATTCCCACTTGAGCTTAAGTTGAATTTTCCAAGGATACGGACCGAGTGGCGCACCTTAAAATAGATTTAATGCCATCTCATCTCATCGCAGCTCATCATTCAATTTTTCGCCCTTAAAAGCATTCACATTAACCATTTACATTAACTTTAGTGGTTCGTTAATAGCGAAAGCTTATGTAAATCAAAAATTACCCATCATTTTACGGAGCCAATCATCTTTGTTTACATTCTGATTGCGCGCATTGAATAAAAGTCAAACAAGCAGCTAAACAATCTCATTGGCATTCAATGTAAAACGGAAAACATGGAATACACGGTGTAATGGTGTTGGCTTTTTTGTGTGTTCATGTTCGATATATTTGATTGATTACAATTGTATGCTACTTTGACAGCCCTAGTACACGATGTACGAAAAGGTGGTCGTTTGATTTCATCTACACATTGAAGGCTCAATATCCTATCTACCTGTCGACTGTCTAAAGCATGTGTGACGGTGACGTGGAAAAATTAGTGATAATTTTCTGCTGTTCGATGATAATGCAAACGACCGATTATCTAAAACCCTGGAGACTGAGATTAATTCACTTAAGATCTTTTCTACTTAATTCGATTGTCCCAAAAATGATTGCGTGAATGACTCTCTCCTAACAAAGTGTCTTACAGTTTTTTTTTCTCATTTTTCACTTACCTGTGAATAACATCCAAAATACGTAAACATAATAGACATTCAGCGCGTTGTGCCTTCGCGAATATTTCGGTTCCATGTTTTCTTAGCAACGTCGAAATACTTCGTTAACCTTTTTTAAATTGAAAAAATGTATTTTTGAATTTGCTATGAAATATCCCATGAAGAAATCTTTAACACAATTTTAAATGTTCGGGACTTGAACTTCAAGTATTTTTATAACACAAGATCCACTGAGAAAATGTTATTGTCCTTTTTTCGCTATTTTCAGTATGAAAATAGTTACGGTATAAAAAAAAACAATAAAACATTGGTTGGACATAGATTTAATTTCGAAAATGGCCTTTAATGGCATTTGTTTGTAGGTCGATGCAATCGCGGTTGTTTGCCGTTTATTTTCATTATATGAATACATAGAAAAGTTCGAAATGATAGTGACGACAGAATAGCGAAACAGCCACAGAGAGAGAGAGAGAGAGAGAGAGAGAGAGAGAGAGAGAGAGAGACAGAGTAAAAAAGCGGAGAGGAAAAGAAAGCGTTTTGTAGCCAGCGTGTCTTGCAATCCGTTGGATTGTCGCGGACGTATTCTATGTGTGAAAACGAATGTGAAACTTTTAAATGGGGGTATGAATGGTTTATGTGCAACGATGACTGCACTTATTTGGTTCAATTCTCAATTTTTTTCTCTCCCAGTAGTTTAAATTATCTGCACACATTCACACTTTTATTGAAGTTTTTGCAATTCCATAAGCGGCTTCAAAACAACACATTCTTTCGTCGTTTACATAATATATATTTAATTAATTTTCATTTGGTGTGCTGGCACAAACACAAGTTATCATTTATGCATGCAAATGATGTAGACAAACGAAAAATTTTGCATGTTTTTCAAACAAACAATTTATTTATTCAAATTTGTGAAAAAGGTGCTTTTTGAAGGTGGGTAGGTATTCTATTGGGTATAACTGAATAATACAATTCATAAATTGAATGGAAAGCACATTTTGTCGTCGCAAAAATACCAAGATCAAACATAAGGTTAACTTTAATCTATTGCTCCACAATTCTGCCTGACCTATCACGTTAAAGGATAATTTTAAACACTTTTTTTCTATTTCAACACGTAAACACAAGGAGCACGAAATTTTCAGAACAAAAAAATTTGCCGTTTTACCGAAATGGAATTACGCACTTGAAAGCACAGAGAAATCAAATTATCGCGATAACCTCTGACTTCGGTCGCTTGGACGTGCGCTGATGTTGTGGTACGTGCTATCTCCAGTAAAGTCTTGGGCATACTGCGAACATGGATGATTTCGCGGTTTTCTCGATGGAAAACTAGCATACCACAATTCAATTGTCTTAAGTGTTTGCACATATATGTAGTTGTGTAGCTCAACCACCGTACCATTTTCCATGTTCGCAACCCCTTTTAACGAAGCCTTGTACGTATCATATACATTACTCTATCCGTTGTTGGCATTACACAGATTTCCGCATACAGCAGCATGTTTTTTTTTGTTCCATTGTGTTCCTTTGTTTGAATGCAAATTTGCAAGAGTGTTTCAGTGAGATTAATTATAATTATCTCGCTTTTATGTGGCGTACCAAGTGTTGTTTTACCTATTGTCATGTTCTCAAGGTCGTTGCATATATCATCATAACGTATTTTATACATGGATTCATTTCCCTGTAGAATATAGCAAATCCACTGCTCTGCACTGTTCAAATGGTTTGCGCTTCACTGTAGCCATTCGCTGTCAGCTTTGAACGTATCCATTGGATTTTGACAACTTGTATCGATTTCACACATATTTTCAACTCTTTGAGTCATAACAAACGTATTTTAGCCGGATCGTGTTCGAAACAAAAGTGAATCGCAAAAATGACATCGACAAAGGAATTGTTCAGTGATTTAAAAGAAAAGTATGGAAAAACCGAAGTTTTGATCATTGAAAAAAGTAAATCCGATCCACAGACCGAACCGTTTAAGTCACATTATAAAGCCAGAAGTATTCTTTTGGACATATCGCAAACCATTAAACAACACATGGACGCGCCTGGCAACAAGGATGCGACAGACGATTTGGAGGCCTTACAGCTCATTTTAGCTCATATCACCGTGGATTTAGGAAAGATTTATAACTTTACGGAGGAAGTGTCAACTGGTGAAAAATATTTAAACGAAGCACTTGAATTGGTCAAGGACCGTGAAACAGAGCCGGCAATCATTTGTGCTGCATTGAATGCAATGAATGAAAGTGGTGTGATGTGGATGAATCGAGGTGAAACTGAAAAGGCCAGAGATTTTCTCATCAACGCCGAAACATGCTGCAATTCGTTTAAGGAAAAGAAATTGGATGCACTTTCCATTCATGACATATTCGATGGCAATTCGCAGAGTGAGAATGGTCGCGGAGAGAAATTGCTGGAGAAAATCAATGTATTGACGCTGTTCTATTTAGCTCAAGTGTTTGGTAGTCTGGGTGATTTGGAGAAATCTGCCATTTATTGCCATACGACGCTGAAAAGGCAACTCATTGAAGGCGATTTTGAACCCATCGATTGGGCTTTAAACGCGGCAACTTTATCACAATATTTTTGCACCAACGATCGTTACCTTGAGGTATAGCATTCATTTCCAATATGAAGTTCGTATTTTCAATTAATCCAAATGGATTAACTATGGTTTAGGCACGACACCACCTGGCTGCAGCTACGCAAATTTTGTTGGAACATCAGAATAATCTGCTCAAGCCTGGCATGACCGATGACGAGAAGAAGGCCGCCGAGGATAATTTCAATCATCGTATGGCAGATGTCAATCGTTGCTGGGTCAAGTACGCATTAAACTTAATGTCAGACTCTCGTGATCGTTTACTCAGAGACGATGAAATAGGTACTAATCAATGAAATTCTATAATTGCATCGCTTTCATTCATAAACCAATCCTGAACATTATTTTTTTAGATATCAAAAACTTGAAAATAACAGATCGTCTCACATTCGGTTCAAAGGTGGATGAGGCGTTTGAGAACGTCATCACGGATCGTTATTTGTTAGATGTGGACGACGCTAAGCCTGTATTTTTAAACACAATAAAATGGATTGAAAAAGCAAAATCGTACTATGCCATCGATTCAGAAGCAACGGAATATTCGAAAATCGTTCAAGACCATGCTTTGGCCTACAAGAATTTAGCATTCTTTGAAAGTGACCCATCGAATCAGGCAAAAATGCATAAACGACGAGTTGATTTGCTTGAAGCGTTGCTCGAGGAACTGAACAAAGTGTTTTACATGAATATTGTACGAGAATTGCTGTACGAGCTGGGCACTGCGTACTCCAATATTCTTGACATCAAATTGGAAATGTTTGAGCTAAGTCAGAAAGAGCCAAATACTGTAATCAACCCAAATGCTCTGAAGAAAATTAACGAACTCATCACAAAGAGTCGCAAGAATTTCACTGAATTCATCTCAACGTATTACCAAGCAAAAACTGAAGAACTCAAATCAGACCTTAGTATCGACGAAATGATACCGATTGCATTTTCATATTTCCAAGTGGCCAGAATCAGTTACAAGTTCATTACGCCCGACAAGCATTTGCAGTATAAGAATTTGTCAATATGCCTGGAAAGTTACCAAAAGTTTGTGGCGTTGTGTTCGCAAAAGGAGGAAGTCGGAGATAAGATGAAAGCCGAAGTTGGTGTGAGCAAGGAAATGGTTCAATTGCTCCCGCTCAAACTCCAACGATTGAAGGGAGACATCATCGAATCTGGAGCAAGACCAGCAATTACCGCCTAATTTAACTTATTCCAAAGCACGCGCTAATAATCAAATAATTGAAACTATTACCTACACATTCAATAAATAATTTGCTTCAGAAAAATGTGTTTCATTGAACATTCGATTGTTATTGTTATTGTTTTTGTGTTTGAATATCATCACCGACGACAGAAATGTGAGGTTATGTCCAACGAACGGGATGAGTGCGTTTATATTTCCACGATTCACACAAAAAATGCTGTCACTTTCCAATCTTTGTATCCAGAGAGATATGTCAACACAAAGCAACAAATCTAAACACATAATTCAAGTGGCTCATCAGTGCTGTGTTGAGCGTATGTGTGACAGAAGTTGCGATTAGTTTGTTGAAGCGAGATGTTTATGTGAAAAATGTTTACAAAACCGTGAACTATTTACTTTCATTTCAGTCTAGTTTCATAGTTCATTTTGTGTGCATTGGCTTGCATTTATACGTCGTTCTAGAACAAGTGCATTTATTTATTTATTATTTTGTTTAACGCGAAGAAAAAAAAACTTTGTAAGAAAAAAAAGAGAGAAAACAGACGCAAAAATAGTTGCTTGATAACATAAGGTCGGTTCAAACGCCATAAATTCATTGCTCTTGACAAGTATTATTTATTCATTGTGGCTTTTAAATGCGTAAATTCGCATTCATTTCAAATTTTATTCAAAGAAAAACTAATTCAACGAATGTTTCATTGAGCGTTTTCTATATTTTGATGACGTTATCAGTATCAAGTATCAAATACACTTTTTCCATATGGCAAACAAATACACAGATTCGCAATAAAAAAACATATGTTTTTTTTTTCATATTGTTTGTTGTTTTTTTCTTTTCTCTGTGATACATTGCCCATTTTCAAGTTCCACGAAAACAATTTTGAATGACTTATTAAGCAAATTTTATCAATTTTTTCACGATTCGAGTGAATGAATTCGATTTCGGGCATATATTAGTGGGTATGACAATGTGTCATAGTTGTTGTTTTTTTTCCTTGAACAAAAAGCGCAGTGTGAAATGACTTCAAAGAACGAAGAACGGTGTTTAGTTGAAAATTAATCGTTGAACCATTTGTTGCGCCTTCAATTGCGCATACGCATTGTGGGAACGGAATATAAGAGGAAGAAGATAAAACGTTAAACGGTACCGAACAATTTGTCTCGATAATACGAATGAAATATTTCGTAATCATTTGCATGTACGCGGAACATTATCAGAAATTTGGAAGAAAAAAAAAGACCGTTAAATATAAAATAGGCGCAATCATACTTAAATAAAACAGCCAAAAACCTTTGCCATCGGTTTCATTGGTTGAACTTACTGATTCCCATGTATACTGTATCAATACGAGACGAAATGACGCAGACATTTTTTAATCGTTGTCCCTTTACTGCACGTTTCTCTATGTGTCGTGTCTCAATTGAGATGATAACAGTTGATCATGTTTCAGTATACGGGGCCCACATGCGGGTTAGTTTTCAATCGCAAATCGATTCCCTTCGTTGTCAATTACGCTATTTGTTCTCCGATTTAGGTCCATTGATTAGCAATTATTGTTATGTTAATAAGTTCTTTGAACGCATAATTGTGGGATAAAGAATTCATTCATTCGATTTTTTTCATTTAATTTCCGCCCCTTTTGTTATGAAATGGTGGCATACACTCTTTTTTATAATGAGTTGTTATTCAATCTAATAGCGTGTATTTTGATATTTGCAGGAAAAATGGGTGTGGATGACGAGCTATCCACGCCAATATTGCATAGTGACGAAGACGAGCATCGAAGTCGACGAACATTTAACGATGATGAATTGAATGCAGGAAATGAATTCGGTGGAGCTTGTTGTAATCCTTCATCGACATGTCATCGCTTCATAGCATTGATTTTGATGTGCTTAGTCGGATTTGGTAAATATTTTTGAACATTTTCGGCGTCAATTTTCTTTTTCAAATAATAATACATTTTAAATTGTTCACTCTGCTGTTGAAACTCTTTTGACATTTCATTTCCTATTCCATTTGCAGCCTCTTACTTTTGCTATGACAATCCTGGAGCCCTACAAAATTACTTCATGAAGGACATGGATATGTCCACAACGCAATTCGCATGGTTGTACTCGATTTACTCATGGCCAAATGTGGTGCTCTGCTTCATTGGTGGCTTTCTAATTGACCGGTTAGTATTTCGAATTCCCATCTATGCACACAATTTTGAATACAGATCAATGCACACTTTAATTTCGCAGAGTATTTGGCATTCGTTTCGGCACAATTCTCTACATGTTCATCCTGATGATTGGCCAATTGATTGTTGCCTTTGGTGCGATTCTTGATGCATATTGGATGATGATCCTTGGCCGTTTTGTGTTCGGCATTGGCGCTGAGTCACTGGCTGTCGCACAGAATAACTATGCCGTACTGTGGTTCAAGGGCAAAGAATTGAACATGGTGTTCGGTTTGCAATTGTCATTCGCCCGTGTCGGAAGCACTGTCAATTTCAATGTGATGGAACCAATTTACAAATACATTAGCAAATGGTATACTGGACACATGTGCCTCGGCGTTGTCTTGCTAATTTCGTTTACGACCTGTCTGATGTCGTTCACCTGTGCTATGCTTCTTGGTTGGCTCGATAAGCGGGCACAACGGATTTTGCAGCGAAACGATAATCCAGGCGGTGAAATTGCTAAATTGAGTGATGTGAAAACATTTAAAGTCACATTTTGGATGGTCAGTGTCATTTGTGTTGCGTATTATGTAGCCATTTTCCCATTTATCGCTTTGGGCAAGTAAGTACATTCGGAACAATTAATCAAACATCACTGTCACAATTACTAATTGATCAATTAATGTGTGCATCGCTTATCTAGGATGTTTTTCATGCAGAAATATGACTTTGACGCACAGGATGCAAACTTTATCAACTCATTAGTGTACATTATCTCAGCTGGAGCGAGTCCATTGTTTGGTTATGTCATTGATAAAACCGGCAAGAATGTTTCCTGGATGTTGATATCAATTATTGCTACGATCTGTGCTCATTCATTCCTCGCCTTTTCATATGTTAACCCATATGTTTGCATGGTGAGTACTTTAAATAGCTTATCTGAGTTGAATGTGATACACACTATCGTTTACCGGAATATTTATCTACATTTTATATACGGTTTCACAGATCTCAATGGGATTGGCGTATTCGATGCTTGCCAGTAGTTTGTGGCCTCTTGTTGCTCTTATTATTCCCGAATATCAACTTGGCACTGCCTATGGAATGTACGTTTGTCTCAACTGCATCCGTTTTTTCCATTCAATGGCACTAACTGTTTGTGTTTTGTTTTTCTTTAGCTGCCAATCCGTTCAAAATCTTGGTCTGGCTGTGGTTTCAATGTTTGCCGGTATGATTGTGGATCGTGGTGGGTATTATACGCTTGAGATATTCTTCATTTGCTGGCTAGGAGGTGAGATCAAATATAAACGGATTCTATTTAAATTCCCTGGCTAATCCAAAATGTTCTTTCTCCTTAGTTGCTCTGTTCGCGACAGTGGTCATTTGGATTTATAACGCAAACAAAAATTGCGTTTTGAATATGACACCGCATGAACGTGAACTACATTTGGCATTGACGTGAGTATATTTCCGAAGACTGCAATTTGATTATTTATGATTTAATAGCAATTAACAACTCAAATGCAATACACTTGCCTCGTCTAATTACAGATCAAGTAATGCAAATGAGAAACTAGCGAACAGTGATTCAGCTGAAAATATCCACCCGCTTGAGAATGGTGCAGCTACATCATCCAGTCCACGAATACGGAATCGTTATTTGAAAAAGATTGGCGTTGGTGGCGGTGGCGATGACATAGAAGACGAACTCCCACTCTTGGATGATAACTAATTAACTAACTAACAAATGAAGTGATTGTCAAATTATATATATCAAATCTCATCATGTATTACTATTTCTTTTAAATCATTATTTCTCGATTATCTAGATAGTGTAAAGTGTATCGATATAATGTAGCCAAAAACAAGACAAAAAAAAACACACACACACACAATTTATGGATTAGTTATTTGTTGTAATATTTTCTTTACTGCTTAAGTCAATTAGCATTGCGTCAAATTACATGATGGAATTTACGTTTGTCATTATTTATAATCGAACTCATCTATTTTTGTTTTGTTTTTTTTTTTTTGATTTCACATGAGCTCTTGTGTAAATACCACTATGACATGTATATGGAAATTTTATGAATATTGCAGGAATGAAGAATTATTAATGAAGGAAAAATATAAAAGACAAATTTATTTACATATCTAATGAATGGAACAAATAAATCGATGAATTTTTGATTGGAAATATTGTGAGTTATTCATCTGCTTGGTATGTGACACCCATTTGTCTCTGGAAGTCGTCTTCCATGCGAGCAATCAACAAGCTTCCATTGCGAATGGTCTTTTCTTCCTTACCTTGGCGGATGTAATGTTTGTACTTCGTTAGCCTTGTAACACAAACCGGCGCTGTTGAGAAAATTGAAGTTGTACTTTCCCTGCACCAATTTGCGGCTTTTTTCGCATCCGTCAAAATCAATGATAACAATTCAATTCAGCCAATTCCTTCTTTCAATTGAAACAAACATGTGTTTTCCGATGGCTGAGCATCTCAGCATTTCGTAAGCTACGGATATATCCGAGCATATCGATGACGCATACTGTATAATACAGTGGCGTGTGTTGCTGTTGCTACGTGCAGCCGCAACGACTCGACCGGAGTGTGTTCAGTTGATGTGGCTGCACGCAGCAACAACATACACATGGTCCGGTCGAGTCGTTGCGGCTGCACGTAGCAACACATGCCATGGTATTATACATTATGCGTCGTCGATATGCTCGGATATATCCGTAGCTTACGAAATGCTGAGATGCTCAGCCATCAGAAAACACATGTTTGTTTCAATTGGAAGAAGGAATTGGCTGAATTGAATTGTTATCATTGATTTTGACGGATGCGAAAAAAGCCGCAAATTGGTGCAGGGAAAGTACAACTTCAATTTTCTCAACAGCGCCGGTTTGTGTTACAAGGCTAACGAAGTACAAACATTACATCCGTCTGTAACTTTTCGAATTTGTTAAGAAATTTGAAATCTATTAAATGGTAATGTGGAAAAAATGTATTTCAATTAAATACGACCATCGGTGGAGTGAATTTTGTCAAACAAATGATGAATTTTCCGATTTTTCGAAAAATTTTGTCATTTTTTGTATGGAAGGTCTTAATTATTTTTCCCGCAGTTTTTGGGCAATTTCATCAATAAATGATATCCATTACCGAAAATAATGAAATTGATAGTCTAGTCCATTTATAAAAACTTCAAATATTCTCATAAACATCATTTCATGAATATTTTTTTGTAAAATAACAGAATTAATGGGAAAAAACTGAAATTTCAATGCCGGTCCTAATTAAATTTCCATGACTGTATATGAACCCAAAATCGATGACTTTTTGATTAGAAAAATTGTTATATATTCATCTGATGAGTACGTGACACCCATTTGTCTCTGAAATCCAGATCTTGAAAGCAATCAAAAAGGTTCCATTGTGAATTGCATAATCGTCTTTTTTGATCTCATGGTTGTATTTGCGTACTTTATCGGTCTCGCATTCCAAACCGGCGATCTAAGAGACGTATTTTTATTTGGCAAATGATGTGAGTTGTTGTTTCTGTTATTCATCAAAAAATGGCTTTTCGATCAAAACATGTTTTATCTGTTCAATCAGAAACATCCAAATGCTGTAGATATGAATCAACTGTCGAAAAATCGTTCACTTTTCCCTGTTATTGAAATATTCGATTCACATATGACGACCCAAAGTGTTTGACAGTTTCCCGCATTTTCAAACAAAAACAAGACCCCTTTGTAGTTGATAGGTCATTAACTTATTGGGTTAACACATAAAAAAATTAATCGACGTGCGTTCATAAATGTGAGTATGTGTATGTGTAAGTGTATGTTTATATAGCGCTGTGTATAAATTTAAACATACACAGCGCTCGTTCTCAATTTCTATGGAGCTGACATCCATGTATTAAAAAAAGTAAGCATCAGTACAATTTTAGTCAACAATCTGTTTATACACAAACGGGAGTAATATTCAATATTCAATCAAAAAAATAATTTGAAGTGCCATTTCACAAGATAAAAATGAATCGAGTTGAGGAGTTCCATATTTTCCGTTTTTGCAGATTTATTAAATATACAGATCCAACCGGAGAGTTAGTATTATTTAATATTATTTTCAAAGAATGTGGTTATATTAATAATGCGCATAAATTAATTGTTGAATGAATTTTTCATCAATAAAAAAAGATAAAATCGTGATCAATTTTGTTTATTTACACAGGGTCAAATATGTTTCTATCTTTGGTGACAAACGTGATACGTCGGAAAATGAGTATAGATCCGAACTCAATAAATATCTTCACATCTATGAGAGACCTCAACTAAAAGTCGAATTTCTATTCGTGGGTGAGCAATTCTTGAAAGATCAACCCCCATCAAACTTGGATCCAGATGTTAAGAAGTTTCTCACGTTTATACTGCGCGCTTATATGCCGTTCGGTGTATTAAGCATGGATGTTTTTCCTGAAGCTGACCACATTCTTGAGCAATGTAATGATGTCAATAAAGAGGAAGAAATCAATAAATTAGACGATTTGATTCCAAAAAACTTTGTACCCAGAGATAAAATTGCAAAAAGAGAGATGTTAGATCGATTAAAGCGTATAACCGAAACACTTCTGACAGGAATAAGACAAGGATTGGATATTAATTGTGAGAATCGTGTTAATGCCTTGGAATATTTTTACAGTAGTTATCTTGATATCACTTTGACCTCAGTTCCCCATCATGATGAAGAATACAATCGCATGAAGGAATTGATCAATATAGAAGATACTTACGGATATGTCATTGAACATATTTTTAAAGTGAAGCAAAAAAATGGAAATGAAATGGGAAACGTAGCAGCAACGGACGGAACAAAACAATTGTTTCACGGAACATATCCCAACAACATTTTGGGCATCTTGAAAGAAGGTTTGCATAAAAATTCAGATCTTCCTCATGTTAAGGGAGTTGATCCTTCAAATAGAGAAAATGGGGATGGGATCTACTTCACAGATTCACCCAGAGCTGCTTTAGGCCGATTCAGGAATCATTTAAATGATAAAGAGCATTTTCCTGAAGTAACTATTTTCTATTGTACTGTTGCTTCTGCAGAGGAATGTTACAACCGCAATGAAAAAGAATATGTTGCGAGGAAAAAGGAACACGTGAAAATTGATTATGTTATAAAGTTGATAGAACCACAAGAGCAACAGAAAAAATTTATCAACACTCTTTAGATTGTAGTTTGAAAATTCATTTACTTTTCAGTCAATAATGTCGCAAAAATTATTCCAATTAATGAAATAAATAATTGAATAAATCGTAAAAAAAATTCAATGAATTATTTTTGTTCGTTTATTTGAAAATTTTCCTTAAAATGTCTTATTTTTTCAATTCGACTTACAATGGGAGTTCAGCTCACCTCCACATAAACAACGTCCAATTTAAACAATCTAATTAGTATAGAAACGTGTCACTTTAAATCACGTATTCAATTTACTATGTACTTCCCTGTATTATTTGTGGAATCTTTAGGATCCATCAACATAAATGACTTCAGTCATTCAGCCTTCATCCTAATGAAATGGAAAATAAATCAACATCAATGATAGATAAGTAATTTCAACAAAGAATAAAGTCGATTAAAATTTTCCTCACGAAATTCAATCGATGTCGTCCAAATTGGCAAATCACAATTTAGCATTAATTGATGGGATATGTCTAAGCGGTCCATTTTCAATCTGTTGTTGAAGGTATTGTGTGCTGGGGAAGAATCGCGACCACTACGATCTAAAAAACTTCCGTTTGTTCGGCAAATGTGATAGGTTGTTGTTTTTGTTAAAGTTCATTCCAAAATAACCTTTTGATCAAAACATGTTTTACCTGTTCAATCAGTAACATCCAAATGCTATAAATATGAATCGTTCGAATAAAAGTCGTTCACTTTTTCCTGTTATTGAAATATTCGATTTACATTTGACGATCTTATTTCTAGAACCAAAGTAATAATACCTACAAGTATTTGAAAATTTCGCGTATTTAAAGCAAAATAAGAACCCTGCTAGTTAATGGGTCATTAACTCATTGGGTCAACACATATAAAGATTATGTAGACGTGGGTTTGTAAACGTAACAATGTATATGTATACATATATAGCACTGTGCTATGAATTCTGCATTTCATGAAATTAAACAATGATTACCAAACTTAATGTAAATGCACTGATCTAGTGAATATGTTTTTACTGGGAGCGTCAAAAATTTGTTTGCTTGAATGAATAAGCAATGATTTTGGCAGACAAAAGTGAAAAATAATACTGAAATGAATGTAATGGAAATTGTACTGCACAATTTTTATGATGATTGGTTTTGATAAAGGAAAAAATTAGTATGAAAAAGAGATGAATAAAAGACGAAAAAAATTTCGTCAAGAATTTTTTTTCCACTATTCGGAGTTTCGGTTTTCCGTTATTAAGGTCAATTTGTATGGGAGAGCTCAACGGCTAAATTTTTTTCCACTATTGACACGATTTCCACTATTCCCAGGTTCCGTAATTGACAGGTTTTACTGTATATTGCACATCAGAATATTTCTGAGGGAGTTTGTTTGTCGCAGCGGTTCAATTGTTTTCCTATTTTCATTTCCATAATAGTGATGAATTTTGTTCATTTACACAGGGCCAAATAAATGGGTGAGATTGAAAACAAGACATATTTCCACAGCAACTTCTAACTCTTCAACATTATTTCAGTATTGCTTATTGATATACAACGCATATTGCCCGAATGCCATTTAGGTTGCTGCTGATTGAAACAAACAAGAGTGGGGCTGCCCCAGGTACCAACCACCTACGTGGTATTCGACTCATCGCACACGAATCACACAGCAAAATCGATACTAAAAGACTGACGAATTGTTCCCCATACATTCTCTTATGTGTATAGAAATGATGATACTTATCTGTGATGTTTACACTTATTATTTATTGTAAAATTTTATTTTGTGCTTTGTTGTAGCCATCCATGAGTTGGCAACTTAATATTCTTATGTCTGAAATCAATTTTGAATTATTCATAATTAGCATCAAATGCTCTAGTTACGCTTCAAATCATAGTCCATGTCAACTCAATGCACTCTGCAATCAACATGGATCTGCCTTTAAGACGTAAAACTTCTCGTCAATTTATCCACCGGTATAAATTGAGCGACGACTTTTGCTGTCCTAGAGTCTCAAATTAAACGTGTAATTAAACGCTTCACATAGCCTTTGTTCCTTTGGAAACGTTTACCAAAGGTTATCATGGACCGTTTGCCATAGACTATATGGACCGTTTGCCATATCAAGCATTTCCATCTTGGTTGTATGACTGTTTTTTCGTTTTCATGTTCCTAATATTGTGAATACCGCATGATGTATGAAAAGAGCCAGGTTTTTAACGAGGCGAGAACTGATAGTTATGAAAAATTATCGCTACTAAATGTTTATTATTTTAAATATGTAACAGTCTTGCACTCTTTTCCGGCCAAACCTTAATCAAAAACCCACATTATATTCAGCCAGAGCTTGGCGGTGTTTATTAAAATAAAAATAAAATATATAGTGACCGCAGTCAGGAATATCGATCACAGTGTTTTGGCTGTTGGCTACTTAACCGATGAAGATGGACAAGATTATTACATCGTTAAGAACTCGTAAAATTGACATTAAAACAGCATATATTCTGAAAAAAACTCAGAAAAGGAATAGAAAACGAATTATTAGGATTGTTATGTTGAGTGGTACTTGATTCAGTATCATTAGAGTGCAACGCCATTTCATGTCCATTTGAAGTTTTCTGAAACTATCCGCCTTTGTTGGGACAGTCAACGGTTTTCGCATTTTGCCTTTTTCCGAAATGGTTATCGTAAACCATCCAAATTGTAACATAGTCTTGAAATAAACGACTTTTCTGAAAAAATACAAATAAGTCATATTGACTATATTATATATCGGAAGTTTTTTTCGTGATCTTCTCAAATATGATATAAAAAACAAAGTAACCCTTCAAAGTTTTGCAGAAAGTTAGTCTATTTGTTAAATTGTTAAAATTTGGATGGTTTAAGATATTACCAATATAACCTAAAATTATAAATATTCAATTGAAAACAAACAACCCGAGAATAAAAGAAGAATATTTAAAAAAACCATTGAATTCCTGGACATTTTCTTTCTTATCACTTTATAGCACCCATAAAAATGGTTTGAATTGATTTTAAAATTAAACGAAATATCATGATTTTTTCTAGGAATCAAAACCACTTTATATGATTCAATCACTATTTGATTTGTAGAAGTTATGCAACGAACCGGTAAGTTGCACGATTAATCTATTCCCACGTGTGTTGCAATTCGATCGATTGATGTCCAAATATTTGTTATCACTTTATATTGAAAGTGCGCTTTATAATAGAAGTGATGTAGATAAGATAAATTTGGATCGTTTGCAACGATTCTTATGCGCTGTTATTACGTGCATTTTATTTTTAAACGTATTTCAATGCCAAATTCGTTTGTCAAGGAATGATTTTCATGGAACGTTTAACCGTAAACCAACATATATAAATTAAAGGCAATAGCATTAACTTAATTCTGGTCGACAAGCGAATAAATTCTTCAGATTTATAAAAATATAAACGTCATATTATGGTTTTGATCAAACAAAATCAGTTTTTGTTAATTCGGATGTTTATTAGTTTAGAAATTTATCGAAATTTAAATCAAGTCTTCTACGTATCTCGTATACAATGTATGATTGTATGTTTAAGAATACGAAATAAGCGAAGATTAATAAACGAGTACGTGATAAAATGTAACTTATACACAGTCTAACGATAAAAATTCCCTAATTACATAGTACAGAAAAAAATACATTTACATCACATATCAATACTTTGAAAAACACGTTTGGAATAGATAAAAATAGAACTGGATTAAAATGCATAGGAGAATTGCAAGTTTGCATTTAACTGCGTTCCACTTACAAATTGGCATTTGAGAAGAAGAGAGACTTTGGAATAATTTAATTTAATTTTTGTGATTTAAACTGAAAGAAGGAAAAATGAAAAAAATTATTGAATTTCATGTGTTTGCTATCGAATTGTACTCTGACGAAAAAAATAAAAAAGTGAATAGTGACAGAAAACAAATGAAGAAATACATCATATACGAGGAGAATGGAAAGTGAGTTTTAACAAATACATGTTTTTATTTCGTTCTATCAATGTCAATGTTTAATATGCGATTATTAAATACTTTTGTAGAAAATATTATAGGTGTTTTACCGATTCAAACAAATTTTCTTATTACAACGAACGTATATACGAACGAGCATTGAAATCAGAAAATGGAACGAAAATTCATCATGTAAAATGTTTATTCGAATACGATCACTTTTTGGTAAACGGACCAGCCTTATACCTCAAAAATTCAACTTGGGAATTCATCAAATTTGTGCTCAGAGAATACATGCCTTTTGGCATATTGGATTTGAAAGTGTTTCCTATAGCTAGAGAAATTCTAAACCAGTACACTGATGACGAAAAAAAATTTCAAGAACTTTTCAAACTAATCCCGATGAAGTTTGTGCCGGAAAATAAAACGGCTAAGAAAATCATGCTTGACAAACTACAAAATGTAGTAGAAGCATTGTACAAAGCAATAGACAGTGGAGAGGATTCTCTACACCACTTCTGTGAACAGTTTCTCAGAATAAAAATATCGGAACCAAAGCAAAATACTGATTATGAAAACATGAAGGAGAGTTTTGCAGACTTAAAATGTTATGATGTTAAAAATATTTTCAAGGTGGAAAAATGTGAGGCAAAATCCAATCTCACATCCGGATCAGCTATGAGGCTATTTCATTCCACTTACTGCAATCAAATGTTAAACATTTTGAAAGACGGTCTACGCATTGGATCAAATCTACCAGATGTTAAACAACCGGAAACTAAGCGTGCTAAAGAAGGCATTTACTTTTCTGAAAAACCATACATGGAAAAGTTTCACACTCAACACCCAACTGTACTGATCCTATATTGTACAGTCGATTCACCTAAATTGTATGGGGAGAGCAAAGGCCACTATGTAGTCAGAAAAGAGGAGCAAGTGACAATTGATTACATCATAGAATTAGTTACAAATTAGTTATAATGAAAGTAAATTGAACGTAATTCCTAAACATTCGATGATTCAATAAAAATCATTGGAAGAAATGTTTTTCTTCTGAAAATGTGTAAAATCGTCTAAAAAAATATAAATTTTTCTATTTCTTTAGACGATTTTATCGATTCTTTTGACAAATTCTTTAGATGTTTTTTTCACTTTTTTTTAGACGTTTTTCTAATGATTTTAGACGATTTCCCAATGAGCCAAAATCATTTAACCATCAAAATCGAAAATAATTTTCCGTAAACAATTTTATCAAAATCATCCTCTATATTCGATAATTGGTTTTCTTCCCTAATGATATTTTTCAGTAATGTTTTCTTGTGTATTTAATAAAGAATGTGAAATGAATGAATAAATGTTATTATCAATCTATATATAAAAAAATTGATGTGTATCTGTCTGTCTGTCAGAAACGACTTGGAGGCCAAACGGGTGGTCCGATCTGGACATGCCGCACATCATATCGATCGAATTTCGTGAGTAAAATTTGGATCAATTTCCATTGCGTTCCTTCTTCAAATTGCTTATCATTGATGTTGATTTCTTCTGTTCTTTTCAATGGGAAGAAGGAATTGGGCGGCGGAACCGTGTTGGATATTGGGGTGGATGAAATCCAGTTCAGCCAATGGGTGTTCCAACAAGCAAAATCAATCGCCGCACTCAAAGCAACTCCCACCAAGGAAAGAGTCGATCTGGAAGTGTCTGCAAAAGTCAAATACGGCGACAATAAAGTAGCCAACTTAAAAGTGTTTAAAGACTTTGAAAAACCGAGCCGAAATTATTGGAACAAGGGGCAAAAAGACGGTAGGTCATGTGCGCACTAAAGATGTCTTGTGACCATTAGTTTTATTTGCACTGCTCTCACTTTTTTTTCATAGGTTCCGATATTTTGGTGTCCTACCTCGGTCATTGATGTTTGATGGATCCGAAAAAAGCTGGCCATTTCCAAAGGGAAAGTACGACTTCAATTTACTCAACAGTGCTGGCGAGGTATGAGGCCTACGAAGTACGTAAATACATCCACGAAGGCAAGAAAGAAGGCGATTATGCTACTCACAATGAAAGCTTGTTTATTGCTCGCATCGAAGACGAAATTTTCAAGCAACTCGGTGTCACATACCCAACAGATGTATGAGTAATTCAAGTAATTCATACCAACTTTACAAAAATTCGGGTTTCTTTTAATGAAATAAGAAGCTATTCTTGTACTTTTTTTGTCCTGTGAATCGAATTCACTAAAATCAACCGCAACTTGGCAATGTTAGATAAAATAAAAGTATTATGAACCAAAATGTATGATTCTATTTCGGATGTTTTTTTTTAAATCAACCTTTTCTTTCGAAAATAAATTGAGAAGACACGAGTCGTATTTTTCTTTTTTAATTGTTGACAATTGGAAAAGTAATATGCAATAAAAAAGGTATTTTATCAAAATACAAATATTGACTCTCTTAAGTAAACACTACACACATCTATATGTTCTTCATAGAACATTAAAAATCATGTAGAAGAATGTTTATTTGATTTGTTTCAGTGAAAGGAAATAATAAAAAATCCATTTTGAAAATACATTCGTAAAAGCGACAAAGTCAACATCCAAACTACGAATGAATAAAAAAAAATAGATGCCCCGCGTGAGGATCGAACTCACGACCTTCAGATTACCCCTACATTTTTGATTATGAGACTGACGCGCTACCTACTGCGCTAGCGAGGCTATGTATGTGTCGTGGTAAACAGCGTTCTTGAAACTACGGTCGGACGATTGCAAGCGCGCGAGACGAACAATGTGGTTGATTCACATGTCACATGCAAGAGTGACAGCAGATGAGGAATAAAATTTCATTTCGAATCGAGACAATGCGACTCTGCCAATGTTATTTTAATAGAACAATCCACATCAATATTTATAGTATTGAATATTTGGTTTCAACTCTCAATTTATGATTCATGAGTGGCAAATTTTAAAACAATCGCTGTGTTGAGTCATTTTGGAAGGGGGCCTTTTGTTCGATTCTGAACATAAGAACACTTGCGTCTATTAGAAACGAGTTCTATTTATACATTTTTGTGTGTAAATGTTCCATTATTTTGTCATCTGTGTTCTATTCAAATAGAATCAGACAAAAGTTTCGAATGACAACACGGTGTTTTTTGTTCGTTCCACGTATCTCTGTATGCAATTTTTCTCCAAATTTAATTAACTATTGGAACGGAGGGAAATGAAAATGAGTGTTCCATGGTCGGATTTCAATTTTGCAACATTTAACATGACTTGACAAACGAACACAAAACCAAATGTTACCATGTTAATTTAAATGTGAAAATTGAACTTTGTATGGACGCGCAATGTATGAAAAAAAAATAACTTTTACTTTTCCCATAACAAAAATAAAGAATCAAATTAAAAAACGACGCATTTCAAGAGTGTAATGAAATAAAAAACGCAAATTCAAATTCTTTATCAACTGTTTGATCTTTATTTTGTCGATAAAAATTCACTGGTGCTTTTCAGACAGCAATTTTTTTATGACAGTCGGTATTCGAATCCAGTCCAAAGAGACTTTTGTTTATTGTGTGTATTTTTTTTTCTTCTTCAATTCCGTAACAAAGTTTGACATTTCCTATGTAAATTTTTCACCTTTTTGGCTAATTTACTGGTTCATTCAACTCGATATCCAAAACGAACGAATGAACGAACAAATTAAAAAAATAAAAATAAAAAATAAACAATAAACCAATTGTTTGAGATTAATTGCTATTCAATTATAATAATAATTTTTATTAAGAAAATTACAATATTTCTTAAAAATCCTTAAATATTTTTGTCGATAAAATGGATAGTTTAACGTTTTGTTTTTTTTTTTGTTACGGTGCAACAATCTTCGTTGAAGTAGTTGTCTTCTCCGATGTGATGTGATGCACTGCTATGTAGTTTTTTATTTATTTATTTAGGTTGGCAATAGCACAATAATGCGAATTTGTAGCACACAGTGTACGACTATGATCAACAAAAACATGATACAAAAAAACGAGAATTCTTTTTACAGTTTTCCGAATGAAGCAGGTTCAAATAAAAAGAAAAGAAGGAAAAAACGCGACAAATGTACCAACCAGAGAGTGAGAGAGAATGAAAAAGAAAGACAGAAGACAGCGGTGTGGATTTTAATGGTTGTCAGTGTATGCTTCATTCGTATTATTGCAATGGCCATAAATATTGATACGTTCAAGTTGCGCTAAATCGTCGACAATTTCGATCATTCTCTCACATCAAAGAAGTTGTGTACGTGTTTTTCTCTTTTTTTCCCCTCTTGATTTGTTTTGTTTTGCGTAATTTTTTTTTGTGTGTTTGTTTGTTTTGTAATGGTATAGAAGTTTTCCTCTCTTGTAGTCAGCTAGGCTATGACACACGAGATGATTTCAATGATGACACTATTTCACAGAAAAGTTCTGTTGCGGGTTGATCGATGTAGCATTATTCGATTGCACCCAATTTGAGAAAACGTTTCTACAGTGCAAAACCACGCAGTGATTGGAGCAGTATTCATCTTCCCAGTCCTTGTGCGCAATGGCCGTATTTTGACATCCAGCTCGTATGCATTGCTGGGGCATAGGTGTTGCCGTTTGCATTTCCTGCAATTGGTTGGGTGGCATATTGTGTAGAACCATAGTAGTTGTGGGCTGTTGATTTAATTGGAATGAATTAAAATTTTGATTGCTAACATCATTTGCATGAATGTTGTAACCACCTTCACTTCCATAGGGCTGATGGTGTGTTGGGATCTGATGCATTGGTGGCGGTGGCTGCTGCTGTAGATTCCCATGATTTGGTGACGAACTGTACGGATCCATTGGGATATTGTGTGGTGGCGGTGGTGGCTGTTGCGGTGGCCCTTGCTGTGGTGGTGGCCCTTGCTGCTCATAACCGTATCGAACCATTGGAACTTGCTGCTGTGGATGTCCCATGTGTTGCATTTGCATTTGATGATTTTGTGGAACGTTTTGATGAATTGGCGACAATTGATTGTGGGGCATTGACATATTCATACTATTGTAATCGATTTGATTTGGATTCGGTGGCGATTTGTATGCATTCGTAGGAGGGTTGTATGTTTGTTGATATGGCGACGATTGAGGTGGCATAGACGTTTGTTGTCCAGCCTGTTGTTGCTGGTGCTGTTGCTGTTGTTGTTGTTGCTGCTGCTGCTGTGGTGTTAAATACGGTTGTTGATTCATATTTGCATTTGGCTGATTTGATAACTGGGGCTGAATCGGTGAGTTTGGCTTCACCTGCGATGATTGTTGTTGCTGTTGTTGTTGTTGAGTCGATGCTTGTGGATTTGGAAGACTCTGAGGCGATTGCTGCGTACTGTTCGCCTGTTGAACCGATTGATTCTGGGGCGATATGGTACCAGTCGGTGTTGATGGTTTATTTGAATCAACATCATTGCCTTTGGATACAATGCTTGCACGATATACGGCCAACGTTTTCAAATACTCCTTCTTAGCCACTTCCGTTTTCTTCTTGTACACCTCCTTGTGCTCGTGTGCCAAACCATCCCACATTGATGCCACTATTGTCGATACTTCACCAAATGAGGCATTTGGATTTTGCCCTTTGATAGCTGCTTGTGTATCACGAAAGAATAATGCATACGCTGATACGGGTTTCGTTGGTTCATTTGGATCTTTCTTCTTCTTCTTTCGCGGTGGCTTCGGTTTTTTCGGTGCCGTCGCTGACGCCTTTCCACCTTTCGATGGTGATTCGTTCAATGGTTCGGGCGAAGGTCGTTTCAATGTATTAACACTACCTGTAATGGCCGGGGAGAGAGAGAGAAAAAAGCGAACAAAGACATTAGTCGATTTTAATTTGTACTAAAAAGAATTGCCGAATCAGAATCGTCTTTCAACTTATTGTAAATGGGTTAGATTTACCATAAAATTCAAAGTCAAATTCAACTCTAAACATCTTAACGTTTCAGTAATTTTTCGAACGGAAATCGTAAAAGATAAGATATTGTGTGTACACTACAATACAGTACAATACGACAAAGTTATCCATTACAATACAGAAATCGTGTGCTTTTGCACACAAAACCGAATTCAGCTTAATAAACTAAAAAATTTCTCACTTTCGTAATTGGTCGAAAGTTTGCCATTCGCATTACTGACTCACGTTTTCACTTGAAAATCACTTAGTAAGTGATACTTACCATCGCTATCTTCACTAGTTGTACCGTTTTCTGTAGGGACGCCATAATGCGGAGACTGATTGATTTGATGAGCCGTTGGGCTGCTCATAATTTGTGATTGTGGTGGTTGTGCATTCATTGGTGGCGACTTATAGGGTGGAGGCATCATTAGCATTTGATCCTGCGACTGCTCGTCATTCGTATCGAAATAGACAGAAATAAAACAGCGTCAAAGAAAGACAAAGAGACACAAAGAAAGAGGTTAGATTTAAATGGTTTCATGAATTATTACTTTTCAATATGTCTGCAGCAGAATAGTCAATAATAATAATTTATCCACGTTCGTGATTGTAAATGTCATTTTCCTCGAATCTAATGGTAGAAAAGTAACTTCTTTTACATACAATGCACACAGATATATACAACAAACACTATATGTTGCGCTGAAGTTTAATTTTACCAATAAACTATACATAGAATGGGAATGGAAATTGTTTATTCCCTCATCGTTGACGAGTACATATTATTATTGAGTGTTCCGTTGAAGAACATAACTACAGCGAGAGAGACTATTAATAAAATGAAAAATGATGATTTACGCTGGGGACTGGGTTTGCGATTGGATTTGGAGAAAAGAAAATGGAATAGTACCTGTTGTGTTGGTTGGTAATGCATTTGTTGTGGTGGCGGACCCTGGGCTGGTACTGGACGGGGCTGCATTTGCTGCATGTGATTATGATTTGGGGGCTGGCCCTGATGATTATAAACTGGGTCTCCCTATAAATGCCACAGCCGAGGTGGATTTAATTTTCAGGGAAAAAAATCAATAAATAATTCATGGCAATTAAATTAAAATAAAGACGAGCGAGAAATAAAATGAAGAAAAATGACTTACATTTAGATAGTGCATTTGCGGATCCATCATCGGGCTATTGTACATTGCCATGTTCATGTTGCTGGGGGGTGCCGCAAAATTTCTCTGATTAGCTTCCTGCTGCTGTTGCCACATATATTGTTGGTCTTGCATTTGTTGTGGGGGTATTGGCATTGGATGATACTGATCCATTTGATGTGTTTGTTGCATCATTTGCATCGAACTCACGTCGAAATCGTCGTCACCGAATGATGGCGCGTGGAATGTCTAAACGGATTGAGAACCAAATACAAATTACATGCCCAAAAAAGAAACAAAAGGTTCAGTTAGTTCAGTCGAAGACGAACGAAAACACAGTGATTAGAATTTTCCATTAGTAAAGTTCAAAAAATAGACTCAAAATTGGATTTATTTTTAGTTCTCTTCTTTCTTTCTACGCCGAAAATGTACACAATTAAAGCATACATACACGCATAGATACAGACACACATTCACACAAATACACATACACAACCGACTGACTCGCATCGGCAACGCGAACTTATCGACTAACTTTACAATGCATAATTAATCTGAAATTTTACTTCAATCAATTTTAATTAATGTTTTGAAAAGTATTTTATTGGTTTCTTTTACATACATAACTCTAAGTACATAAAACACACACACACACTCTCTATCTCAAACACAGCACACACAATATACGTATAAATTCGTTCGTCATACAGATGTACACAGAGCACGGCTAATGATACAACAGTGAACAGTGAACTGTGAGTAAAGCATTTTATCCACAAAACGGGCTCTTCTAATGTAAATAGAAATCCAATATAAATTGAGTTTATTATTTCACTCGTTCGAATACATAAATGTGCTGCATACATATGTACATCATATGTACACTCGCACACACACACACGAATCCAAACATCGACACATACACAACACACACATACAAGCGCACAAACAATAAGAATGAATACATGGAGTACACGCATAGAGCCAACGGAGGAACGGAAAAAAGTCGAGCACACACAGCACACTGGAGAATTTATCAAGCAGCGCGCAAACGAACCAACAACTACAAATGCACAAATCTAATTAATAATTATTTACTTTTTCCATACTCTTCTCTTCTCCTTGACTCGCTCGCTCACTCACTCGCTCACTATGCTCCCTCCTTGCGTTCATTGTTACAAACAATATCTCTCTACTATGTACAGTAAAGTATACATACTAACATTCATTTCAAAGTAATCCGACACGTTAAGCTCTTTTTATCGCTTCAATTAAGACGCGTTTACGACCGATGTCATAAAACTAAATTCAATATTTTTCTTCTTCTTCTTCTTCTTTTTTTTACTTATTTTTCGTTATTTTTTCTCTGCTGCTGCTGCTGCCTCGTCTTCTTCTTCTTCTTCTTCTTTGTTTTTTCTTCTTATTTTAATTTCTTTTCTCTTTGTTGTTATTCGTTACTTTAAAATTAGAAATGATGGAAATTGTAGTAATGAACGACAGGCACATAAAACGAATCAACTGAACGAATAAGAGTGATGGCAAACGAATTGCATCGTCCGTTCGAAAAACGGAAACTCTTCGCAAACTTTATAAACTTTTTCTCTCTATCCCGTTTTCTCTCTATTTCTCTCGTTCCCTCTGCCCATTGTAAAATTTATTCCAAACAACATTTGAATGTCCGAGAATGAAAACGCAACTTCTATTCACAACACATATAAGTGAAACAAAAATAAAAAATTTATTGAAATGAAACAGCAAAATCGAATTTTTTCAAAGTGTAACAACAAAAAAGATTTTTTTAAAGTGTAACATCTGTATGTAGTAAGTGTAACAACATACCGATGTTACACTTTAAAAAAATCTTTTTTGTTGTTACTCTTTGAAAAAATTCGATTGTGTTGTTTCATTTCAATAAATTTTTTATTTTTGATTCACTTATATGTGTTGTGAATAGAAGTTGCGTTTTCATTCTAGGACATTCATTTATCAATCTATGACCATTTTGAAAACTAAAGGAAAATTTTCTGATTGCATTTCGTGCTGTGTTTTCTTTAGACTAATAACATTTTGCCTCACTCCTACCGCCTCGCCGCGAACATTACTCATGCTCAATCTCATATTCATGTTCCGAGAGCCCAGGCGGAAAACCACCTCCACCATCACCGATATCGGTACGGCGCATACATAGCAGCAGAGCATACACAAAGATTGGGAAAATGACGAGCAAGTTTTTTGAAAAATAAGTTGAAGTTGAAATTGAAGTTGAGTTAAAATGAGTACAAAGTGGAAGCTCGCTAGTTGTGAACTAGTGAAGAAGAAAAAGAAGAAGAAGAATAAAAAGCGATCCCCTAAAAAAAGTAATAGTAATCATAAAAAAGTATTTTCTATTTTGTTGTGGATGTTTGTAATTCATTGGTTATGATTCACTCCTTCTACCATTCAATATTTCAACTACACATTCTTACTCGTTCACTGTCCCTATTCCTATCCCGTTCTAAATCTCACTCCTCTAGAGCATATACACAATAATTTTTCAAATACTTCGAAATACGTCGAAATGTTCAAATATGGCTCAAATACACGTACGTCCAAAGCGTTCGTTCATTCGTTCATTCGTTCGCTCGCTCGCTTGCTCATTCGCTGTGTGTACGAGTGAAGTGCGCGAGTTTCATTTTTATCTAATAAGTACAAGTACATTACCCGAATCGAGAGACACACAGAGTGAGAAGTACAGTTCGTAGCCGATACAAACATTTGGATTGGAAGAAAACATTGAATCGAGTAATATGAAAATACAAATAATAAGAAGAGGAAGAAAAAATTGTGTATGCACACACGGAGCAGTGCGAGCGAAGGAGAAAGAGAGATACTGAGCACGGCGTAGCCGAAATGTAAATATTCCATACAACAATGCATGCTTACTGTTTCTCTATCACACACACATAGCATACATACATTCATTCATCCATCGAACGGAACCATCCATCCATCTATCGCGAGTGAGCTAAGCTCGCTACGCGGAGTCACTCTAAAATTCTAAATAATTTTATTTGACTGAAAAATCGATAATGAAATTTTAAAAAGAAAATATCAGGCTAAAGGAAAGTAATAAATTATTCACGCACACACAGACAACCATCGCATACGCATCGCATACGTCGTTATGTATACTAAACGTATATACATATATCTATGTGTGTACATAGTTGGTAGTACAACGGTGCGAATACACACAGGGACGCACAAAGATAAACAGACTATGGTGTAGTCAAACACACAGATAGAGAGAGAGAGAGAACCATGATGATGGAACATGTACAGAGACAGAAGGTATGTATGTACGCGAGAGAAAAGTAAACTACGAGTTTAGATTTTGAACACACACCGAACATTCTTACACATACGCACAATATCGTAACAACTTCGAGAAAGAGAAGTAGGTTCCACACAATCCGTACGGTTTGAATCTCATATTGCACACAAATACAATCGAAATCTCTTGAACGCACACTAACACAACAATGCTCCGCAAACGAATACACATTCACATACACATTCGTACGCTACTGATATGCAGGGTCGTTGTCTGTTTTTCGGAACAAGAAGGAATTTATCGTCGTTGTCGTTGGTTTTTTTTTACTTCGTTCAGGCACTATATCAATATTTAATCTATTAATTTCATTTCATGCAACAGCAACAACAAAAACTATATGCAAATACACACTTCTACAACAATTTCAATGCGGAGCAAAAGCAAATAATTTGGCTCGATTTTAAAATTCCAATAAAATGAATGAACGAATGGAGGAAAAAAAAAGAGTAATAATGGAAATGTTTTGCTCTCTCGTCAACTGTATCGCTATCTCTATCATTATAATATTTTCCTTGGTGGCTGTACTCGAAATGAGAAAGTCATTAGGTGAAATCCGAAAATATCACATACACACGAGATTCGTAATGCTTTATATATTTTTTTTTCTTGACAACGACGGATGTGCAAATGTTTCAAAAATGAAATTTCAAAGCGAAAAAAAAAAATCAGAATGATGAAGAAGACAAAAAAAATATGATGTGTATAATCCAGGGGCCTTGAGTCAAAAAAAAATATTTAAACGATTAATAAAAGCTGATTACTCGGTTCTTTACTTACGTTCAATTGCTTATTGTGCTGTGAATTGATATCACCGATATTTGGAATTGTATTTGACATGACGCTTCGTCACTGAATCAAATTAAAAATTCACTTAATCTTGCACCAAAATCCGTTCTTTAGTTAGAACTCTCAGAATTACACACAATACAATTATATCTAAATGTTCTTTGTTTTGCAATTAAGCAAGCTAAAATTGACTTGCCTCGTTTTTGTACTAAATGAATCAATTATTTTTTGTGAAAATGTCTTTTTTTGATTTTTTTTGTCATATAAAGACAAAAAAAATGAAGTAAAACAGTGAAGTAGAACGTGTGTAGAAAGTCGTACGTTTGCGTTGATGGCACACAGCTCACTACTACCACAACTGCTCAGTGGTAGACATTTTGCACACAGTCATTGCTCGCGCTCTCCGTCTTTTCCACCTCCTCCTTCGTCTTCTTCTTCTTCTTCTTTCTTCTCTTGCTAGATCGTTCATCGGAAAAAGTGCTTCGTATGTCCCTTAAGCTGCGTTCGGTTTCTTTTCTACGAGTATCTATGTGTGTGCACATATGCGCTTGACATTTGGTGCCTAGCTTATCGAGCGAACTCACTCTCACCAACAAAATATCGTACATTGTTGAAATGTTCGAAAACCATCATTTCGAACATTCATTCCGTTGCTAATGTTGTTTGAACGAATTGGCATAAATTTGAGTGTGATTTTGTCAAAATTTGATTTCATCTTAAGGAAGTCAAAAAGTGTATTATTTATTACGATTTAAGGTTATATCAAAGTATTCATTGTATCGATCGATTGATTCAAATGCCAATTCGTTACGCTGTCGCTTTAAATTTTCTTCAAAAACAATTTTTAATTCTTAACGTAATACAAAATTGTTGTCATTTTAAAGATTTTAGCAATTTTTCCCAAAAATTTATGAAAAAAAAATCCGTGTTTCCATCATAAAATTCAAGTAAATAGATTCTTGTAACCGTGCAATTTGGTTAGATTACTGGACGTACCCTAGACGGTTTCGAGACGTGTAGACTACTCAGTTTGAATTTCGAAACAGAAAAAAAGAAACCGTTCGTTCGAACAGCAGTAGTAGAAAGCATTCGCAGCTAATTTCACATTGGACGACACTATTCATTTTGTTCGATATGTTTGACACATAGAAAAGCTGTGGCGATGATATATTTTCATTTAGTTGTGGATGGCAAAGTGAATAAGCTGTACCTTTGATTTGTGTGATTGTTCAAGATATTACTGTGTGTTCTCCCACTTTTTTTTGCGTTTTGAGCAGAAAATCCTGTTCTGGTAACAAAACGTTTTCATCTAATTAAATCGTCTGCGCGTTTTTTTTGTCAACATAAACTGGCGACAATTCGTAGAGAAAGCATTTTTTCGTCTCAGCTGTGTATCGATATATACGCATTAGTACGACTTCTGTTTGATATACGTATATAAGCAATTGTGTCCTTCACAACTCGCGTTAATTTCGATCGAGTCATTTTTGACGTGGGCTAATATTGCCCATTTTCTTTAGTTTGATTTAGCCCAAGTACTTCAGTATCGTGTTTGTGTCAATAACATTTCGAAATTCATAGTTTTTGGTCACTTTGTTTCGTTCAATATTTACAATCGCGCAGTTTGACAGATGCCAAGAGTGCTGCTACATTTGCTATTTCTACATATTTTTCTCTATTCATTTGCATCGATTGCGTAGTCAACTTGAACATATCTCAAATATTTTATTGTGCTTGCGTGTGTGTGAGTGTATGTGTAAAGTTTTAGTTTGTGTTTTAAACAACATTTTTGTTCTTTGTTCGACAGGTCAAAGCGATCAACTTGCCATAGATGTTTGTTTATTGAAGACAAGCCAAATAAACATTCACTTTGAGCGAAAGTGTTGAACTTTGTGACAGATACCGCATAACGTAAACGATTGTCGTCACTCGCACCGTAATACCCCCAATCACGAAATCATGGATGACTCGTTCAAAGAGCCTCCGGTGCCGTCATTTGAATCGATCGACGAGGAGTGTGCATACTGGAAGGAGCGCTATAATGTAACCAGACAGAAATTAATCGACGTCAAACAAGAATATGGCGAGTTCGAAGAGAATTCACAGCAGCTGGAAGCTGAACTAGAGACATGTCTGGAGCAACGTGAGAAAAATATCCAAGACTTAAAACATTCACTCGATCAACTACAAACTGATAACGAATCGCTACGGGTAAGAATGAAAAGAATTCATTATCATTCGATACAATCGCTTTCATTTTATCATAATATATTCATGATTTCACCAGAAGAAGCACCGTTATTATTACGAAATACAATGTGTTGTGTGTGTTGTTTCTGTTTGTTTTTGTTATGTAGAAGAAAATTTCCAACTTTGAAGTGGACTACAACTCATTGGAGAATAGACATACACAGTTGAATAAAGAATTTGAACAGTTGCGAAAGCACACCCGCGAGGTTGAACAGAAAAACGATGATTTAGAACGGGCAAATCGTGTTGTGGCAGCGACAGTGTCGGATCTGGAGACCATGCTGAACCAAGCGTATGAAAAAAATGAATTCCTAGAGTTAGAAGTAGAGGATAAGGAGAGTTTGACAGTCAAACATCAACGTGTTTTGGACGAACTACGAGGTAAGTGATTTACGACCATGCTCAAGGAAATACACAAATTAACAGTGACGAAACAAGTAAACATTTTTATCTCGTTTATTGTTTTCACTTTTCAACAGATTTGAAACAAGAGATGAAAGTCAAAACTCCCGCGAATTCAACAAATCCAACTGAGAAACCACCAATACGTAAGTTGATTACTATTGTTTTGTTGACACAAATTTTGCGTCGAAATATTTTCAACCTTGTGTAATTTTTGTTCTTTCGCACAGATTCCGATAATATCCTGAATGGAAACTCACCGCCGATAGCTAGTCAGAAGGCCTTCAACATTATCGCAGATTCCCTGAGACGGATAGACGTAAGCCTAGTTTCCCCTGTCCAAACTCACTCTAAACGCTTTTTTCTTTTGATTCGTTTGAGTTTCGATTTGTATTTGTTCCGGTTTTCGCTATTTCAAATATGCTTTTTCTTCCGAATTTTACACGCTGCTTTTGCGCACCAAGAATAATTTGTGGTTTCTCTTGTCTTCGGATAGACCATGAACGATTTCAAAGTTGCAAATGCCGTAACTTGTTTCCCATTTCTGTAGTTCTTCTTTCCTTTCCATTCTATCGAAAGTCTTATCTTATTGTTTTACCACCATTATTGTCTGTTCCCCCCTGTTCTGTTATCAACATTATTATTTTCTTTCACGATTTGTTGACATTAGCAAAAAATCCAATTGCAGTTAAGTAAATTACTCTGTCCGACATGTGATAAATTGAAATTCCGTTGTGTATGTCCCAAACAAATGACACCACCACCTCCGTCACCAATAAAACCGCCGCCGCTGCCGTCACAATCGGCCACATCATCTACACATTCATTGCAAACAAATTTCGTTCGTTCATCGTCAAAATCCACCGATTTACTTGACACGGACTACGGCTCCAATAATCATTCGATTGACGAAGGCAGTCAAAGACCCACATCGCGTTTATTTCAATCGTTCCAATGGCCGAACGTTTTTAACGGCAGAAATTCCAAATCAACTAGTCATTTAAACCTTGTCAATTGTGATAAAATGCATACCGTATCAGTTCCAAATCAAGCCAATTCCTACGATGCGCCATCGCCGCATGATCAACTATCAAAAGGTTTGAATTTTTGTTCAGCCGCTAATTTTGCTCATATATATCAAATTACTTCGCTTCACAAGAGCTTGACTCAATCGACTCATACCATATTTACATTTTGTATAAGCTCCTCTAGCTAAACGATTTTTGACTAACACTCAGCACTCATCATAGCAGCTCATATAATAGACTACGGTCAAGGTACTAACACCTACTTTTGTTTAATTGCCAATTTTATTGCATTTGAGATGTGAACGAATTGATGAACCAATTTACATTAATCTAATACGAACTGAATTCTAGTCATAGAATTAATCGAATGCGGAATGCGGTATATACTCACCTCAATTCTTCATCATTAATCCATTTATAATTTGTTTACACCCCCTTTTTCGTTCATTTCATAGCATTTGTTTTGTAAATTTAATTCAATCTTTTTTGCTTGAGTTTTTCTGTCTCAAGTTCATTTTTTTTTTTAAACCACTTGAACTTCAAACCTACAGGGTTTTTGCTCTTCCATCCTCACAACTAACAACATTGATATTTTTTGCGTTTTGAATATGCACAACAGATAATGGCCGCCAAGTTGAAAGCCTGTCAAGAGATAATGCCACCACCACATCAACAGCACCAACCGCGCCGTAAGCAATCGTACATAAGCACCGTGCAGAAATCCGCATCGCCCAGCCTCAAAAGTCTAAATGGCAGTTTGAATGCCTCCAGATTGAGTGTCACCAATGACATGGACGACACTCTACCCAGTGAACAACCATCGCTGCGAAAAGCAACCGCAATTTAAGTTCAGTCATATCACCTACACACAACACACTCACATCAATTTTTACAGCGCGAACAGTTATGAGCTTATCAAAACTCAACGCATTATTCCAAATGGTGGCTACTACTACTACTATGAAAAACAAATTAACAAAATATAAAGTAGAAATCGAACATTGCCTTCGATCCGAAGAAAATATAAGTGGGATGCGTAGCGCAATCTTTGCTAGTGGAAAATACGAGAAGAATCTCATCTAAAACAAGTAACCTGAAAATATTTACAAAGCATTATTATATTTACAGTTGATGCATAGGTACTCAGTCGTGTTAAGCTAAAAAAAAAAGAGAGAAAAATTAAAGAAAAACTAAGCGAATTGAAAAGTAGCTCAATAAAATCTAGTAAGTGTAATTCGATGTAATATTCATTGGTTAAGCGTGAGGGAAGCAACTTTTAATTTATTTTGTTCTGGAAATTCGTATTTTTTTTTGTCGTACGATTGATTAACTCGATTTTCTTGTATTTTTCCACTAATTTTTACAGATAATTTTATTTCATATTGTTTTATGCTTTGAAAAGACATAAATATTAGAAAAAGGAAGAGAGAGAGAGCAACAAAGATCCATTTAAAAACACATATGCCCAGATCAGTTAGTTTCATTTAAGTTTATTGCCGAATTCCTACGTCACGAAAAAGATATGATATTTTTTTATTGCTTTTTTTTAAATAATCGAATGTAAATGTTCAAATGCCTTAAAGAATTTTTCATTTATTGAATAAAGTTTTATGTTTAAATTGTCAATTGGATTTGGTTTTATTTGTGGCTTTTGAAACAAAGCGTTCAAATTCGCATTGATTGTCAGCTGGTTCCATCAAAACGTTCAGTTTTTTTTATATAAACAAAGCTGAACATCTGTCAGAATTGCGCAGCAAAACATAACCTCAAAAAACCTGTAACACAAACATTTGAACGCTTTGCAACAAGAGCTCATGGTCTCTCTGTGACTTGGTTCAAAAATGGTCGATTCCGATATATTTCGCGTTAAAATCGAGCTGGGAAATTTCTTCTCAGATCACAAATCGAAGGCATACGTTAGTGTAAATCGGCAATGGAAAAATGTTCGTCAATTTCATCGTCATATCGGTGAGATATTCGATGTGAAAAAATTTGTTTTACTTACCAGCGATGGTGTTTATTTGCCGGGTATGTATTTTACGTTGATCACGAAATCTTATTGGAAATTGTTGCAATATTTTATTTTGAAATTTTCTCCATTTACAGCTAAAGAACACATTGGCATTATCGAAAGTGGTGATATAATCCAGTGAGTAATCAATTTTTTCTTGTTTGTTTTGTCGCATTTGCAGCAACAAGTATAAATGCACATTTCTTCTTCTTCTTCTTTTTCTTCTATTCAAAAGTGTCATTCCGAAGCAAGATGATACCGAATCGGTTGTATCTGCTGTATCCGATGAAATGGTCACTTTGACCGAGCAAAACATTAACAAACATCTGCATACAAACGATGGGGCTACGTTCAAAGCACCAAACAGCGTGTCACCATCGATTGAAATCATTTCGTCCAGAAAATCGAATACACTCACTGCTGGCGATGACGACATTGAATCAGTGGCCACAACGGATACAAATGGTACCACCGGATCGAAGCGTAAGCGGGTGCGTCATCGCAAGAAGAAGAACAATGCCGCTGCAAATGATGAAAATCAAATGAATTTACCAAACATTGAAGCACAAAGCGGTGACATTCCAAAGAGCAACCCATTTGCCCACTCCAAGCCCAAGCACGATAAATCGACACCAAAAAGCAACACACATGTGAGGTAAGCGCTCTTTTACTAAACTGTATTTCTTCGTCCGCCATTGACTTGAGATTGAAGAACAAAACTACAATTGTTGATATTGTTGTATATAATATTTGCATTTATTTGTAAATGTAAATGTATCTTCTTAAGCCTAATGGATTTTATTCATTCACAATTTTATAAATTGCTGGGCAACCGCGTTGGGTTGCCAAATACATGACATTTTGGTATATATTTTTTGAATGTTGTTTTCCTTCTGCGTAGTCTCCAATATAACTTGTGTGTTTTGTGGTTATTTTCGAATTGCCTACCATCGATTCTCGTCGGATTCAGTAAAATGTTTTGTGTGTTTTTTTTTTTGTATTTTTATTTTTTTTCATTCGTTTTCGTTTGTATGTTTTACTTATTAGCTTCCTAACTTCTTTCTTCACCCTTTACTGTCACCCTTTTTGATTTTATTCCAAAAGTCCGCTCAGATTTGTCAAAGAAGTGTTCATAAGTTCGGCAGCACGTGGCAAAGTGATTTCTCCACGCTGCAAGCGGCCAATCAAGTCTTCATGACCATGATCCATTAAAAACTCACGTAATCTCGAAACCATAAACGGACCTCTGCAAAAAAATCAAAATGATGAGAGATTCATTTGCCGAAATAATCGGGACGGCGGAACCATCTGCGTCATGGTTGTTTGCTGTGTGTGTGTTTGTTCTGTTTTGTTTTGTTTTGTTTGTGTGTTTACCTGTAGGGATGTTTTAAACATCCATACGTTTCGCGATATCTTCCGTACAATGTACCGTACGATACGCCTAAGAGTTGTGCGGCTTTTTTCATTTCCAGTTCCTTTGATTTGATCGCTTCCATGACACGTTTGGTAAATGTTTCTTCCCAGAATTGTGGTCGACGTCCTTTGGCCAAATAATCGTTCATTTTGATAACGTCGCGCCATTCTTCTTCCTCTTGTGGAGTCAACATAACCTAAACATTCAGCAGAGAATTATTATTATTCATGTGTTCCGCTCTATCACTTCGACTTATATAAGTAGCACGCAAAAATAAACTTACCTGTGCCGATAAACCATGACCGTCGCTTGATTCGTCCATTGGGCTGCTCGGGTTGTAATCGTTTTCGTCATAGTAGTCATTTTTCACACTGGCCGGTGTGTCCGGTCGTTCGATTTTCGGCTGAATTGGCATTAGGGTCGGTTCATCATTATCGCACGTCATTGACACTTCCATCGATTGCTCCAAAATAGCGCTGGGTGATTCGTGCGAATTTTCGTCGTACATCGCATTGTGGTCGGCATGTACATCAAAACTGTTGGCTGTGCTCTCGACATGCGTGATTTTCGGTGTGCTGTAGCTGTCAAAGTCGTCATCGAGTGGCGGGCGACCACGTTTCTTTTTAACCGTTGGCATTGTCTCTTCAACACTGCGTTGAGGTGAATTCACTGGAAGTAGGAACTGATTGGCAACTGATTTGGTCATTTGTACGGGTTCGTCTGAACCTTTTCCCGATGATTCCGCCAACGGATCCATTTCACCGGAATTCATTTGATGGTTACTGTTTTGATTGCTAAAGGAATGGCGTTTGGGTTGCTGTAGAGGTTTCGCTGTTGTGACGGCAGTTTCATTCAAATGCATCAGATTACGAATGTTGTGAGTTTTGTTCTTGCTTCGTCTGCTGTCACCGTTTTCGTCAGTCCATGACACTTCAGCCAAACCCTTGATCCGTAACTCTTCTGCCGTTCGTAGCAACGATGCCAATTGTTCCTGCGTAGAAAAAGCGGAAAAATATAGATTCAAAACAAAAATGACATGATGATAATGTTATCGCACGCAGTTCACGCAGCCCAAATTCAATGCTAATATACTTACGTGCTCAACGTTAATTTCGCCCTTGTACATAAATTCGATTAAGCATCGGATATCTTCGAATTTGCAATCTTTCATTATAACTATTGGGTCTTTGTCGGTGTACCGATTCGTCAGTATTGAATCGAAGAATGTGCTGCATGCACACAAAACCACCCGATGAGCTCGCAATGTTTGTCCCTCGCACGCCAAAGTCACATCGCAAAACGCCTCACGATCCAGCAACTGTGAGAACATGGTTTGCAAATTGCTATGGTGATACTTCCATCGCAGGCAATATTGTTGCAGCGCCATTTTTTCCGAATAACTGTTCAGCAAAAGATTAGACAAGAAAAAATATTTCAAATTAGAACTGCGTCAGCAAACAAAGTAAGAAAAAAATGTATTTATTAGCAAAAATGCTTTAAAAAAATGACAATTATAAAAAAAACCGTCGCCGAGTCTCTTTTTTTCGCACACACCATATGCCGTAAAATCAACTGATAAGTCAAAAGCATTTTTTCTTGTTCATCTTAATCGAACACCAACTTTCGTCAATACAAACAACTCGAATGACTCGACTCGGCTATATAGATTAATATTATATAGTATATATATATATACGCAGTTCCTTTTATGACTATCTTATGACAGTTGCGTGTGTGTGTGTTTGTGTGCATCGCCGTCTTTTTTTTTTGTTCTTTTCACTCCGTTTTGCTGAAATGAGTTTTCAACTCGAAACGAAATGATAAAATGACTTATTTTGCTTTTCGAAAAAAAAAAATAGTTGATTCGGTCGAATTATGATGAAAACATACAACAATCTGGTGTATTTATACTGAATGTTTCACCTTTTTTCTTCGTTTCTGGCCAATATACACAATTTGTGTAATTATGCAAATCACAATGACTCACACTCAAAATTATTTTACTGTGTATTTTTCTTTCGTTCGCTTTTCAAAAATAAAAATACCACATTTAAACTTGACCTGGTCTAGAAAAAAAATATTATTAATTGAATTTTTAAAATTGGAATTTTATTCACATTTTTATTTATACGAGCAAACATGCGCGACCGAACGCCAAAGAATGTCTGTTTTTTTTATGTTTCACTTTGAAAATCGAACGATGATTACAGCAGTATTACAGCAATCAAGTGATGAAGCGAATAGAAAAAAAATTCGAAAAAAAGCAAAATCCACGAAAAAAGACGAAAAATATCTCAATAAAACCCGAACCGACCGAAGCACAAATATACAAAGTATTGTTCACATATATACGGACACCGTTTATCAACACATCTTTTACGACAACGACGAACGACGGCGACGATGAACACAAGCACAATGCTCTCGTGCGATGAGATAGCGCAAAAACTGTTTAGAATGATATATTATCGTATTGAATTTTTGCGGTGCCTTTTCTCTTCTCGTTCTTTCTTCGTTCGTTCGTTCTTTTTTTCGTTTTTGAAAAAAAGTGTTATTTTCTGTCATTTTTTCCCTTCACAACCACAACGTCGCATATGTATATATGGAGAAGTAGATGAGGCTGAATATTGGATGTACGGTCGTGTGTGTGTGTAAGCTCACTTTTGCACCGTTGTACATAAAGTTCTTTTCTCATTTGGTACATAGGAAAATTGGAAGTATAATAAAACAGAAAAAAACGCATAGCGAACGAAAAAAGCAACAACAACGAGCTGAAGATGAAAATAAAGGGAAAAAAGAAAACGAAATGAGAGGAAGAACAAAAAACACCGAGTGCTTATTGCTGGAAAAAGTGATGGTGCATTCCATTCCATTCAGCGCTCTAGATCCATTTGCCATTTTCATTCAATGTTATTCTTTATCATTCGCTGTTGCCTCTCATCAATAACAAAAACATCGCGGCAACCATCAGTATCGACGCGAGAGCGAGAGAATCAGAGGGAGAGAGAGAAGCGGAGACAGAGACAGAGAAAGAAAGAATGAGAGAAAAAAACACACGCAAAAAAACAAAAACAAAAAACTTATGAAAAACATGGAGCAACAAAAAAAAACATCACGCGCAAATTCAACAACAGCAACAACAACATCATGGCTGTTTTTTTCAAAATGATTTTCTTTATGTACAAATATATGAAGGAATATTTACAGGCAAACACACACACACACACACACACTTACACACCAGGCTATCGTCAACATTTTGTTTGTGTGAGAGAGCGGAGGTTTTTTTTTCGAAAAAAAATTCAATTAAATTCAAGTGGAAAAGAAAAACACGATTGTCGACTGAGTTACGTAGTTGATCAAAACGGAGGACAAAAACAAATTTCATTGTATATTTACGCGATGATTCAAATATTCAGTCGCTTGCTCTCTTGCTCTACTACGTACGTTTTGTATGTTGTCTTTTCATTGTTCTTATTGTTTTTCTCTCTGTTCCGTTTTTTGTTGTTTCTTTTTCAAATTGTCTCTATCGAATACCCTAATATAATTTTTTTTTGTGTAAATATCAAACAACTTATGAATATTGCTGTGCGCTACAGACACAATTCGCGTATATATACAGATTTATCTACAATGTATCTATCTCTGTGCATAGATGAAGGCATGCCTTGGCAGAGTGTGAAAGAATAGTGTTGATTTTTTTGTTCATTTTTCTGTTTCTCTCTCTCGTCTTCTTTCGAATAAAGTTTTTTTTTCTCGCTACTCCCAATAAACTACGACATGCATGCTACATATATATATGGCATATACAAAAACACGGCTTATAATAATCTCGTTTTTCTAATCGTACGTCAATAGCACGGATTGTTTTTTTCAAAATGTGAAACACTGTAATGGTTTTGACTGTTTCTTTTCTCTCCAGAATCGCGTGTAACTTTTTTGTGTTTGAGACCTTAATGATTTTGAGTTTAACTAAGTCGACAACAGCAGTTATATAGTATAGTATGTAATCACTCACTCTTAGAGAATCGTTTGCAGATTATCGTTCAAAATTTCAGCAATTAAGTGGAATGTGTCAATGGGCCAGAGTCCATTTGATGTCGCGGCTCAATGGAACTTTAGCTGTTTCCGAGCATCAATTCACGAATTCTTTTTTTTCTGTGTTCAATTTTTGATTCAGTCTCGTCACACACACAAAAATATGTATTATTATTACAACACCTTGAAATCGAATGAACCCAAACGACTGGCAGTTGTTGTGTTTTTTTCTGTCGATTTGACGTTTGGATTGAAAATTTGTCTCTCTCACTCTCTGTGTCACTCACTCACTCTCTGGTATAATGCACAAAATGTCAAAGATCTGAAATCTATGCGATTTTAATGAGTTTTTTTCCACACTTATTTGCAATTAGTTTGGTTGTGTGCTTCTCTAAAGTGCGGTGTGTACGGGCAGCGCCGTATGTTTGACGTTATCTTTGCGTTGTTCAACCAGTACTAACTGAACTGAAAGAACGCCGATCGTCGTATTGTGAATCTCTCAAATAATTTTTCACTCTCTTTCTCGTGCTCTCTGCACTACATGGGCTTGAGTGCAGACGTCGTGCTTATGTATATGTGTGGCAGCGTGTATGTAGAAGACAGCTCGCTTGCTGTAGAGTTAGCTACAAGAACGCATGAATTCATGTAACACTGTTTTCAAGTGGAAAATCACAAAGTCATTTTACATAAGTGTTTGTGTACAATTTGAACGGCGGATGCATGTGTGTTTGTATGTGTGAGTGTGTATGTGGAGCGTTGAGTTTGCGAGAGGCAGGAAAAAAGACGTTATGTACGAGTATTTCATATGATTGGGACGAAAAAGTAAAGACTTTCTTACCAACGCACGGAACGTTAGCCAGAAAAAAAACAACAAAGAGAAGAAACTCTACAAACGTCTTCGTTCTTGGCTATTTCAAGACCTAAAGTAAAGTAGATAGAACGATGAGAATCTCCCGAAACAAAATAAAAAACATTACGCTCCCAGTCTATGTATCGTCGGAAAATAAATGTCAGGCCCATAGCAGTTTCATTTTTATCAGCATCCGTACGTCTGATTCACCCTCAATGTGTTTTTATGAATTTAGTATCCGCTGCTCGCTTCTTTTTTTTTCAAAAAATAAAAAACGGGACTATCCCTCGCTCAAAATCGAAAATTCAAATGACTCAAATATTCACATCCACATACATATACATACTACACACACACGGTCGCAAACAATATACTATCCCTTGCCAATATATAACATTCGTTATATAGCATTCTTTACTCGTTTTTCATATCATTTTTTACAGTCGATTTTCTTTCGCGGCCCTTTTTCGCTGTTAAACTCGAATCGATATCGGATGAAGACGGAATAAAAAAATTTACTCAAATCCATGAGGGGACTTTTTTTGCTCTTCCACGAAAAAAAATAACACAGATTTATTAAACTGGTTTATTCGATGAACATGCTCGTGAAACTGTAAAAGTGTTTGCACCGTTATACATAATAATATTTTTTTAATATCACCATGCGATACACACATATGCATAGCATGTAACAATGATCTCATGAAAATTTCCAACACTTTTCTTCTGGCAGCTTTGTGCAACGTTTCACGATTCACAGATTTTAATTACTTTCATTTGAAATGTAACAAGTGGTTCAAACACACGTCAAACACGCTGTATAAAAATGCAATATACACATTGTACAGTACACACAAACCAGTTATCCTGCGACGATTCGATGATACGTTTTGTTTTCACTCATTCATCCAATTTTATATTCATGCAATATTATATTTAGACAATTTTCATCACCCTTTTCGGTTTTGCCGTAATAATGCGCGCGCTGTGTTGCCGTTACAAAATCGAATAACTCAAAAAAATTCTTCCGAAGCGCGTGTTTCATTGGGGAAAAAAGTTAGAAAGATGAAAAAAAACGCATTGAATTCATTCATTTTACATTTAACGGCACTAAGAAGAGAAAAAAAAACACGTGCTGCATTTAATATTTGGATGAAAAAATTGATCTGCATATTAATATAATATTTTTCGACATAAAAAATATGGACAGATGCAAAAGAGAAGGAATGGGTTGTAAAAGTCTTGATTTTAAGGCAAAAGCGACAAAAAAAAGTTGCGTTGATGCCTGCACACAACAAACGATATGGGGTGAAATATATAACGATGGACAGCAAACTACTACATCGCATTATGATACTAACAAAAAAAGCTGTAATATGTAACACACATCCCCTGAATGAATATCACAAAAACACACCTAACATTAGAAGGAGCATTTAGTTGTATGATATACATAAAACCAAAAAAAAAACTGACTTGAAAAACTTGTCAAAAAAGATTCGTTACCATGACTACCATCCACATGAATCACCAGGGATTTTCATTTAACAAGAAACTGAGAGCCACTGTCATGTCCCTTGTCCCTCTCTTGCGCTTGTTCTCACTCATTCAGTTTTTTTTATCGATGACAAAATGCGCACAACACATCTTTCCCCCGAAAATCCAAAGTAAATGCTTGGGGTCTGAAGACTCCAATTTCCCATGCCATAAATAAAATCATGTTTCAAAAAAAAAAATCTGTATATATCAAAGGACTCAATATTCCTGTTAACGTTCTCTTATTGCTTTCGTTAACAGCGTTCAATCGGCTGAACCTCAAAACGAGCAGAAGAACGATGAAAGCGGCGGCAATCATCAATCAAACGAAACGAATCGCAACGATATGAATTCTTCTGGTAACACTGATGAATTTTCGGTGCTTGAATTTCAACCACCAAAAATCGAATACACTCGATCACAGCTTATGGATTTTGAAAACGCGGCGGCCAGTGCTCAACCATTGCAATTGAACGAAAGCATCACGAAACTATTCAAAAGCAGTTTAATGCGCAAAAACCACCCAGCAAATTCTAGTGTTGCGATTGATAAGGGTGCGGCTAGTGAAACTGGGCAAAATTTCAATGACGATTTCTGGAGCAAAGCCACAGCAAGCAATGAAGCCAAGTATCCCGAACTGAAGACAAACGATATATTCGATTTTGATTATCAAACGGCTCTAGCAAAAGCCGCAACGGATGACCGTTTCATGTTACCATTCAGTGCAAGTTCAAAAGTCGATCGTTGGCTCAATTCGGGACAAAATCCAAGCGAATACGCACACGCCACACGTCATGCCGAAGCGGCCGTTCCGCCAGTCGAAAATCATGATTTGAAAACAAACACGCCGAGCATAATCAAAGCAGATGAAACTGCATCGACGGTGTCCAACCACAGCGCAATCCGTGCCAAACTTCTTGACAAAACCGCAAAACTCAAGCAAAATCTGCGCAAATTGACCAACAACAATCAAGAATGAATGATCAGTTGAAATTTGTTTCCGCCTTTTTTCGCATATATATTTCACATTTCTTTCACAAGAATGAATAATGAATTTCTCTTTATAACTATTTACATTTCGATACATCAAATTTATTCTCAATAAAGGAAGTTTATATACCAGAGAGCATCGTATATTTATCGCACAATCTTTCCAAAAATAAAGAAAAAACGCCATAGAAAAAGAGATTTTCATTAATTCATATCAAATCGCTTTTCATTCTCCCGATAGATTCGAAGAGGATGATGAGTCACTGTCGGAGTTAGACGAGGAAGTAATTTTGCCGAAAATTGCACGCGTCATACACGCAAACATCACAGGTAATTTCACATTTTCAAATACACAAGCAATGTATTGTTAAAATTTCATCAATATTTTTTCAATTGGAGTTACGAGAATAGATGTGACCCCAATCGTTAACACAGCAGTAGAGACTCCGGTCACAAATGGCGTTGAAGCTGAAGCTGAACCTGAAGCTCAAATTCAAGCATCCAACGTTACTCTTGAACCACCCGAAGTGCAGCCAATCAATGGAAACAATGCTGACAACGGAAACTTACCACTGGAAAAAGCGGAACCAGCTCTTGAGCAATTGGCTAAAAACCTCGAAACGATTGGCAAATACAAAGACATGCACAATGACGTAAAAGAAATGGACATGATTGCATTCAAAGTATTTACGCTCAATTTTGAGAAGAGTGACTACGTCATCGGATTAGTGGAGTCTATCATCGGCAGGACCACTCCCGAACAACAGGACTATGATTTAATGTTGCAAATCATGGGTAAGCGAAAAATGACTAAACATCTAAATCACCGACCAATCATCCAAATATGAGTAATCGTTTGAATACATGTTTTTTCCCTTCACACTCACAGCTGGTGGCAAGCATATTGAACATTTGAGCGATCCAACATCGGATGAAAACGACACAATTCGCATTCAGATTAATCGAATGGATATTTTCGATGCAAAGATTCTCACATTGTAACATGGAGTTTAAATAAAAAATTCAATTCAGCCAATATTTTTATCTTCAAAACTTTGTTTTTAAAAGCTGAAAACAAAACGATTTGTTCAAAAGCCTCGAAGAGGCTTATCGCACTGTGCGCCATCTGTTGAATGGGTACGATAAGCATATGCTTTGCCATTGCCAATATCCTTTGTCCTGAATGTGCGCTATTATTAGAGGTTTTCCTTTTTATTCCGATAAAGTTTTCACATGTTGTCCTTTTTGTTCGCATGCCCAAACATCCATCGCATGTGTAGGTCGATGCCAGCATCCATCTAAAATTCTCAGAATGTTTTCTGCTTTAGTGGCAATCAAATCGCATCAAAGGCAGGGCTCTCTGCAGAAGCAAAACGAAAAAAAACTACACGCTTGTTTTTTTTCCCATTGATAATTTTTACTTTTTTAATTGGGTGCTCAAAATATATAGAAAAACTAGCCGTGACCCATTCATCTCAACAACAATTTTCCAACATTTAACATCAACAATGGAAAAAAGTAAAAATTTGTAATTCGAAGAAGAAGAAAAAAAATATTCAAGCATCCACATACACACGGACATACACATACTATACACTAGTGTGTCATTACTGTGCTGCAAATTTTGGTTCGATAAATAATTAAACGATAGAGACGAAGAATTTTCCTGCAAATTACTTGTTTGTTCTAATACATAGTGACACAGATTGGTGCAGTTAAATGGTTTTTGGAATAGAATTTCATTGGCGTGCAACGTGAATGTGAGCGACGGTAGAGAAAATTTGATATGATATCTGTCGTCCTAAATCGAGGTCATTTCATTTCAACGAGGGGAGCGAGTAAGTGAAGTGCTTGGAAATTTGCGTACAGAATTTTCGTTGCGTTTTGTTGTCGCCCATCATCGAAAGAAAAAAAAGGAGGAGAAGAAAAAAGTAGGAACAACAAACGAAAGAAAAAGTCAACATCATAATAATCTGGTCGTCGTCAGTGCTTTTGGTTTTTTTTTCTAAATTTATTCATTTTGTGTCAGCCTCGAGTAGTTGCGCGTGTGCTTGTGTGTACGCTCTTTAACTCATAGGTCGCGAGAAAAGAGGGAGCGAGCCAGAGTAGTTTTATTACATAAAAAAAAAAGTTGGCAAAGCCATCAATTGCAAACCATCCTGCTGACACCATCGACGACCGTCATCATCCATTTGTTAGTTTGTACATCAACATTGTACACGACAGGCGATTCACACATCGTATGTGCATTGTACAACCATACACTCAAAATCATGATGATGATGAAGAACGACCGCCTATAAAAGTTTTGCCATAAGGTAGGTCATGCTCTAAATTGTATTATATTCGCATTCTAAATCGCAAGTAGAGCGCGCACTGATTTCTTCCTTGAGCTTATAAATAATAATAATTTTTTTTATACGTTCGCTGGTGATAAATGATAAATTGCGTGCGTGAGCTTCCTTCCTGCGTGTGTGTGTGTGTGTGTGTGTGTAGTAGCGTTCGTTCCGTCGCAAAGCGGAAAATTGAACGTTCGTTTGAACTGAACGAAAAGAAAGGAAAAAATCCGTTTTCAGCAGGTCTACTGCGGAAAATATCGATTAGTGATTTGTTGTTCTGTCTTTTATTTTTCTTCGTTCTTCTTTTTTTCCCTCTCTTCATATATGTACAGAAGAAGCAATTGTGCTTTCACAGTCTCGCCAATTCGATGTGGAGGAGAAATTCTGTTGCTGTTGGGATAACGAACACATAAAATATTTACAAAATGTCCATGTGCACGAGCTCACATCAAGAAGTATTGACTGATAACGGTGGAAGGGCGTCACAGCAAGTGTGAGTACGATGTTGCTAATTTGATTTGACACGAACAGATCAGTGAAAAGAGTCATCGGTTCGAATTAAATGCTAATGGGCCTCCCCTCTGCATACTAATAATAATAACAATCATAACAATAATAAATGAATAGAAAAAAACAAAGTAGTGTGAATGATGCATCTCTCCCGATGAATGTATGGATGCTTATTTCCGTGTGTGTTTTTGTTTCACAGGTCAGCGCTTCAGAAGATTGGAAATTGTTGTTTCCCGCCAGCGAATCAAACACAGCAAATTTATCGATATAATTTCTATTTGTGCCAAGTAAGTTGTGTCAAGCCAATGTTCGATTCATCCCTTTTCGTTTTCTTGCAAATTAAGAGCCATAACAGTTTGTTTCATTTATGACGAATGATATTTATTACAACAAAAAAACTAACAGTTATATTAAAAAAAAAAATTCATTACACAACATTACGGTCCGAGGTAGAAAAATTAATGCGTTCACTTTATTTAAGATAATTTTGCGTGTGAGAAAACACTTAACGAACAAAATGTGTATACTGTACAGCGTTGTCGATGATTCCGTGCCCATTTACCGAAACATTTAACACACCAAATCAATCACACCGTGAATCCAAAATAAAATCATCTGGTTCGTGTTAAGAATACAAAAATCCAATTCAAAAACCAATTCAAAATGCCTAAATTTTATAGTTACGCTGTTTTTACATTGCAAAAAACAAAAACAAATTAATTTGCAACAACCAAAACAAAAACAATACTAATTCGGTAATTCTTGAGTTTTCTGTTTGACATTAATTTGAAACTGTTAACAAAATAAACATCAAAATTGATGCCAAATGCATATACAAATCATACACATCGTGTTCCAAAGTCTTTCTGAAACAGAGACCAATTCAAATTTTATTCTATAACTGAAACGAAATGGTGTTCGCGATGGTATTTCTTTTTTTTTCTTTTTCCGTTTGATTTTGATTTTTGTTGTTCATTTTTCTGCTTGTCATTCGTGTTGAAAGTGTCAAGTTATCGTTTTGTTTTCGTTTTCAATTGTGTTTCTATATTCACATTTCACTTTCACCATCTTCTTCCCCCTCAGAAAAAAAAACGTGTGAATTTTATTTTCCATTTCCTGTATGCCTTAGACTAAGATGTATTTAAAAATAAAAACAAATAAGCGAAACGCAACCAAAGCTATGTTAAACCATTTCCGATCGCATGCTTATTCTCTCGTTCTTTATTTTCCTCTTCTTTTAAGCGCACAATTTTTCTGCTTTACTCACAAAAACTAACACAAAAATTAAATATTCGTCATATACATGCACTCTCCTTATGTTTCCATCATCTCGAGTTAATGTCACCGTATTTCTGTTGTAGCGTCCTTTTTTTCCTCTTTCAATTTTGAGTTTTGCACTTATAGCTTTAACTCTATGAAACACTCTCTCCGCTTACATTAAAAATGCAATCTTTAATCAATTTTGCCACTCTGTTTCTTTTTCTCTCTCCCTCTGCATTTTTTTTTGGTGTCATTTCGGTTGCACGATGGGACTGGATTTGTTGTGTGTGGACAATTCGAATTTCGAATGAACAGTGGCAAAATGATCACGACGTCAGTATTTTGTATTTGATATACCGTTGGTTTGCCGCGATATGGTTCTTGGCCGTACTGAGTTGCTCGCTGCTGGACATCGGTCGTGCTGATGAGCCTCGATTTGAAAATCACTATGCCAAATGGTGGATTGACTTGACCAATTGGGGCTTAGTCGTGTGTTCCGCACAAGCATGGCTGGGCGCTATGATTGTGACTCAAGGACTAATGGTCGACCGCGACGATTTCGGTACTTTATTTTCACAAATGGCACAACACAAAAAAACAAACAATGATGCAACTCTTTTTGTGTTTCGATTTTTTCGTTTCTTCGACAGGCATGCAACGCAAAGTTAAAAAGGGTTGGCTACGACATTGCTACTGGATCCTGAACACAATTGCCACTGTTTATTCTTTTATTATAACCATCTTTTTTTGGACAGTGCTGCATGACCCAGGTAAATATCAAAACAGAAAAAATTAAGTAATGTTTGGCACAAAACTAACAACATTTATTTCATGTAACCAGAGAGGGACAAAATCGATGCAATAAATTTGATGGTGTACGTCTTTAATTCGGTAATTATGCTTATCGATCTAATGACAGTAACACATCCGATCAATCTCAATCATACTTATTGGACTATGAGTATTGGCGTAATTTACACTCTATTCTCCGTTGTTTACTTTATTGCTGGCGGAACCGACCGGTAAGTGTGCCACTGACATAGCACCATTGTGCCACAGAGGGAGAAAAACCACAGACAAATGTAAATGTAATTTTCAAAATTATTCCCACGCAGGACGAAATCGAAATCAATCTATCGTTATCTGGATTGGCGAAAACCGGGGAAGGCGATAGTCGTTAGTTTGGGTTGTATATTCAGTGTATTTGTCGTGCATGTGCTGGTCTACTGTTTGTATCGTTTTCGAGTGGGCATTTTCCGGAAGTTTTGCATGCGTCAACGCACATTCCACCAGTATGCACGCAATGATGATCAAATCATCATACAAAACAATAGAACAACAAAAATCGCCCGAACGCCTTCATCTTATGATGAATCGAAATCCGATCAATTTTACAATCCATCAACAGTCGTTGAGCTTAAGTAAAAACCAAACAAAAAAAAACTGTACTTGTACTCGAGATCTCTATTAACCAGCTGAGAGTTTTAATTACACTTCATTGAATTATTATTATTTTTTTTAAACACACACTTTGTTATGTTTCTGTTGAAGTGGCATTCGGTCAGCCATCAGAATATGAACATAAACAACAAATTTAAATAACAATTACAAAATGATTGAAAAAACAAATAACACGAAAAAAAAAACAATTTTAAATCTAGTCAAAATATAGATCAGAACAAACATCGTGAAAAAAAAAACATTTCTATTTGCAAAATACAAACCAACCAGAAAAAAAAATCCTCCACAATTAAATGTTGTACATGTAAATATCATAGAGTTCTAGCCAATGCCATGAGATTAAAGTTAACCATTACTACTAGAATGTTTGACAATATTATCCCTGATTAATTTCAAAACATAGATGTGTTGTAACACAAGTGATATATTTAGATTTAAGTGCCGTTAACATTTCCAAAAACAACCAAACCAAACTAACCAAAAAAATAAGACAAAAATGATTCTAGTTCATTTAAATTATTTATTATTAGTACTACAAAGCAAACAAATCTCGGCACCTTATTATAATTACTACTACATTCCAGTAGATGAACAACCAAACCACAAAGTTTGTGAACAACTGACTACAATTTGACACTTAATTATGTAAATTTGCAAATGATGTACTTGCGAAATGGGAAATGATAGCAAAGAGAGAAGAGAATGTGAAATGCTAGTGTCTCAGCAATGAAATTGAGAGAGAGAGAGAGCGCTGACTTTTATCAACAATATAATACATTAAAAAAATTTGATTCCTTCCAAATACTTAACGGAACAGAAAGCTCAAATCTGTCTTTCAAATTTAAAAACATGAAGAAAAAAAAACAACAAAAAGCTCAATCTCGCTAGTTTCGATTTTTAACAGCGGTAACACCAATTCATCTACGCTCAACACTTCAACAAAACTGAAAAAAAACATCGCTGAATCGAAGCATATTAAAAATAAAATAATAATTGTATTGAAGACATAAGCACGGCGCAATGATACACACAATGATAATATCAGAGTTACATACATACACACAGCAAATCACTAAAAAAAAACTAAATACGCACATGATCACTTCGTTATAAAAAGAGAGATACACGTATGGGCAACAGAATAATGAAATAAATTGAATCGTTTGTGTCGCACGAATGGCGATCACTAGAGTGTGTATTGGCCATTTGGTCAGTGGGCTTGTGGGCTTTTAGCACCCAGCCAAAGAAGACTAGTTAAAGCACAGCACAACACACTCTCACACACACACACAACGTACACACTTTTACTCAATCACACGAAAAAAAAAATTGTTGTTTGTTTACATTTTTCCATCGCAATGCACGCCAATACTTACAAAAGCACACACAAATACACCACATTGCAAACACACTTACACACACGTTCTTCACGTTCACATTCCCATGTGCTGACCAATGTGTATACAAACAGCTGTGTACGCAGCACGCTGAAATCTTTGTTTTTCTTTTTTTACGCGTGGAACCGTTCTTTTTCCTTTCGCATATGACTCTTTTTTTCTTCTTCTTCTTTTTTTGCACAGCGCAACCGTAACACATTTGCCGATGCGCTGCTCTATGTTACTTATATTCGATTTATTCATATTCTGTGTCTGTCTGGTTTAGCGATCAGCACTGCTGGGCTTCGCATAGATACGGTGCGCAATGCAAATTTCAAGTTAGTCTTAATTGTGTGCTTCAAGTGGAAACAGTTTTTCTGTGAGAGACTGAGAGCGATAGCATGCGCGCATAAGAAACCAGAGGCTGCGAAAAAAAACCTCTATTCCGCGTTTTGTGTGTTATTAATTTGTTTTCTCCCTTCATTTGGTCTCATGCCAAGCCCGAGTTAAAGCCACTTGTTAATAATATTGTTGTTTTATGAAGAGATCTATTTCTGTTGGACTACAAAGTGATCATAATTTTGTTTGTTTGATTTGGCTTACATGTGACAAACTTAATAAACCATTTGAAAGGCACCCCCCTTTTAATATATATATTGGACACATCTCTACTCTATGACGTAAACAAAGCATAAAGAATAACACAAATAATACAGAGAAGAAGAAAACAAAAAAAACTGTAAGAAAATCCGTTTAACTCAACTATATCGAACAAAGTATCATCAGCACACAGCAGAACAAGAGAAAACTTCAATTTACACGGATGTGGTGCGTATTATTCAGTTTTTGATGATGAAACAAAAAAATAGAACTATGATTTTATATTATCACAAGCTAGTTTTTATTCCGTGTTCTCTTTAAATTTCCAAACAAATTTGTTCAACATTGATAAACAACAACAAAAATAATGTCCGATTCAAGAATTAAAATGAATTCAATCTAACAGAAAAAAAAACTTAAAAAAATAAAATTCACAATAGATCATACGACAACAAAGACAAAAAGAAGGAATGCAAACACAGAATATCCCGGGTTAAACGAGTCATTATGCAATATGATAGAAAGCATATATTTATCGAAAAGAATATAGAATTAGTGAATATAGTGAAGTTAATGAACATTTTAACAATGACAGAAAGAGAAAAAAAAAACAATTCTAAATGCAAAACTGTAAAGTATAAGCTCAACAGTAACCGTAACAACAGCAACCTGATTCTATTCGGAAAATATGGACATATGAATTCAATCGATGAAATATTTTTTGATGAAAATCTTAAAACAAAAAACAAAACAAGTTCCAACGAGATGGGTGATTAGTAGAAGAAGTTTGATGAAGAAGAATTAAAAAAAAATACAAAGAAAAAACACATAGAAATACGAATAAAGTAAACAAAAAAGTAATGCAAATTAATAAACATAAATGAAAGAAAAAACTATATTAAATAAATACGCCATAGAAAACAAACCGAACATTTCATTAAAAACAATTAAAATCAATTATCACTAGACAAACAAACAAAAATTAATACAGCCAATTAAAGAAAATTTCTACCTTTTTTTGCAATTCGATTTTCGAATCGAACGTAAGTAATCGATGCAGTGATTGTGTTTTAACATTTCAATCTAACCTATTGAAAAATAAAAGTCATGGAAATTGCAATGAAGTAGTTGACTCTCTTTTTCTTTCTTCTTACGTCGCTTTCGTTCACACAAATTCGATTCTTATCAGTGGCAGAACATTTTTACCTGGATTTTTTACGAATTACGACACAAAGTGAATTAGAATGTGGAGCAAGTTTATTAGACATTATTAGAAACAAAAAAAAAACCTTGCCATAACTTTGCATCGTGTTTGCATTTGATGCAGTTCAATAACGTGACTTGATTTTACCGTTATCGTGATTTTTTTGTTTCGGATTGTTCTAATTCGTTTCCACAGCGAGAATATTCGAGTGTTTAATTTGCAAATTCATAGAGTTCATTTCGATTTATGAAATTCTTTCTGAGTTCCCAGTCAATTTGCTGAAGATTCGAAAAAACCGATGACAAAATTCACTTGAATTATTATATGTGTGTGCATGTTGCTTGAAATAAATGCGGTTCTTTCAAGATTGGCTTGTTCATTGGCGATTGTCGGGCGGCAATTGCTGCAAAGTCCACGGCATACTCGGTCGATGATGCAAAGTGTTTGCGTGCTGCATTTTACAAAATAGGAGGCGCATACCTATAACTAAAGCATATGATTTTTTTCTCTTCTGTGGCGAGCGCGAAACCATGCGGTTTTGAGTCAATGTATTTTTTTTTCCTCCCGTCCGTTGCGAATGTGTGTTAGAAGTCAAACGTGATGCTTGAGACATTGCACGCCGTGGAATAGAATTAAGTAATCGCATGGCATTTCGATGCAAAAAAAGAGAAGAAACTTTTTTTTTCAATTTATGGACAAGAAATTCACACAGCCGCTCGTTGCTGTTGGGTATTTCAGACGTTGTGTGCGAGTAGGAGCTGCTATTTGCACAAATACCTGTCTCGATTTTATTGAATTTTTTTCTCATATTTTTTTTCTGCTTTTCTTTTTCATCGTCAGAAACGAGTCTTTGCGTCTCTGCGTCTGTATCACCGAGAGATAGATAGATAGATAAACGCTCGTAGCATTTGCTGTGGCTGTGTTTCAATGAATAACAAAAACTTTGCACCAAATGCATAAAAGTAATGACAAAAACGAGCGCATGGAATGAGTTAGAGAAAAGTTGCCAGGGGTTCCGTAATCTTTGCACAGACTTGCAATGATCACGATGAATGGATCTTTTGTAATTCCGTTGAAAATGAACGGTTTTCAATTTAGCGATTCGAATTGTGTAGCCATATCATAACGTTCCGAATCGTAAACTACCTTTTTTTTCGTGGCGCTCCGTAATTTGTAATACAGCTCGGACCGGGTGGTTTCTCATCAAAGAAGTACAATGTGTTGTTTTGTGTTTTTTTTCGCGTGTCTTTTTTTTAATCGCCTGGTTTTGCATTCCAATTGTGTACTTCGCGTATGGTTTTTGTTTTCTTCATCTTTGGAAACCGGCAATTATTTTGGACACCGCAATATTAACGGTCCGAAACTGCCTAAAAGGAATGCAACTGTGCATGCTATGAATTCTTAATTTGTGTGTTTAGCAAAGACGCAAGACAATGGAATAAAATTAGCGCTACATTTTATTCAATTTGTTGGACAATAAAAGAAAAGAGAAAGAACCGCAGCCACAGCAGCAGCAGCAACAGCACCCACAGTAATAACAACCATTATTTTTGCGATCATTTTTTTATTATTACAAACACGCAAGACAATGCAGCGATTAATTCAAATGATGATTTTTTGTTAGTAGTTTGCTTTATTCATGTTTTCTTTAGACACAGTGGCGAAGGTTAATTGCCTGCCTCATGCATTTGTACGTCCCTGTTTCAACACCAATCCGTTTTACGGTGCTGTGGTCGCTGCATTTTTGTTGTTATTATGCATATTGACGTTTAAATATGCGCATGTATTTCTGTACATACTTGTGTAGTAAAACAACGAGGCAAGGTAGAATGCACATGCCGCATGGGTTTGCTCAGTAAATTGTGCGCGAATATTTTCGCGTAATTTTTCGTGACTTGTGTGTTTGGGTCGCATGTCATGATCGACATCACCTGTTACAGGGCCAAAGTACTTATTATGCTTATTTGAAAGCGCGTTTCAATGAAATTTGACAGGTAAAATGACACTAAATTTGCCTGTTTTCGATGCGCCTACAAAAACTAAATGACTATGTAGTTACATTTCAATGCTGCTAATAGGTTCTACAGACAAAATATCCCATACTCGACACATGCTCGTATTCGTTTGAATTGCAAAAGGAAAAACGAAAATCGCGATTTTCAAATACGTGTGCTAATTATTTGCGCATACATTATCTCCATCAAACCAAATAATATGTAGGAAAAAAAACATCGCGCGAAGAATTTGTAAAAATAGTAGTTTTCCTTCCATTTATTTATTTATTTAAAGAGACGGTTATATTCTGTGCCATCGACTGTGCAACAAAAACAGGCGATTCGATTGAGTAGACATCATGCTCAAATACTGATAGTTGTTTTATGTCAAGCGATATCATTGACTTTGATTTGCGTTCATCCATATCGCTGCCACTATAACCGAACACGCGCCAGACTCTATCACGAACAAAATAAAACGCCCTGCAATATATTAATGTCGATTAAATCGGCGAAAATTCATCCAAGTGAAAAAAAATAGTTAGCAATACGAAAAAAAAAAATGAAAGTAAAAAAACAGACAAAATAAATAAAGACAAACAGGTATTGAACGGAGGAGATCGGTAGCTCAACGGCGTAATATTGAGAGGCGTGAGAGTGTGAATGTTTAGTATAACCGAAAAAAAGCCATTCAAGTTTTCACAGTTCGAGAAAGATTTTGTATTTGCCGTTTGTAGTTCATGGCCAACATTCGTCAAGGTCAGGAATACCACGCATGCGCTACGGCACACCGATACGGTTTAAGCGGTGTTTGTATTATCATATTCAATTGTATCGTCTTTTCTTCTTCAGTCATTGTCATTGCTTTGTTTCGTTTTCTATTATATTTCGTATGCTTAAATGGATGTAGCATGTTTTCAATGAGTTTTATGCAAAGCTTATGATAATCGGTGGCTGCTTTGAATTTAACCGCCAAATTAATTACGGATGGTGATGATCTTGGGTTTAATATGCCCAAAAATGCACATATCAGCTGTTGTTTTATTCGCATGTTTATCTTCTGGCAAAATAAAACAGTTTCGTTTTGTTTTTCAGACAAACAAAACCGATGAATTCGTGAAAACATCGTTTGGTTTTGTCTTTTTGTTCATTCATCTGGACACGCGGGCGACATTTCATTAAAGTCAAATTTTTACACAACAGTGTAATGATAGCAATAGAATGAAAATAAATCAATTTTGTTTTTTTTGCCATTGTCAGTTGCCGAGGTTGAATTTGGTTTTTGTTTTGCCCACCTCTTATATTTGAAAACATTGAAAAATGGTTCAAATTCCAAACCCATACGAAATTTTTGTTTTTGAACCATAAAATTAGAATATAAATACACGCACATTTGGTGTGAATTTGAAAAGGAATGGCATTCACTGCCTAGAGAAAAAAACGCTGAGCAAAAAAAACACCCAGATGAGCAAATAAGCGAAAGGAAGAAAATTTAAAGTTGTGTAATACTGACACGTATATATTTAGTTCAAAAAGAATCCATTCACAAACGGGTCAGCAATAAAAGTGGCTATCTTATTTCCATTCTCAAGGTAAATGGCTTCCAGTCTGATTTCGGTCATATTTGTACATTCTCATTCAGAAATGGTACGATCTATACTGCTTTGTATTCACCATATCTCCTTGCGATCATTTCGTATTACTTTTTCCAAGATATGCATGTATAAAAAAACATCAGTCCCTCGAGCCCAGTAGGTCTGCTGTTTTTTTCTTCCTTCATTTTTGCATCATACCAATCAGTGGCAATTACTATACCATGGTGTTAAATTTTTTTTTCGGCTAACGTATAGCGAAACCTCCATACCAACGTAATATTTGCCAATCACTATATTCGCCGAACTCGGTCTCTATAATTTCGATAGACGCCGATTTGTGCAATAGACTTGGTATTCAATGGGTTTTTGATTCATTTCGAATTCGAGGGCAATCAAAACAAAAGAAAATCTACAAATGAAAAATTCAAACATATCATAGAAATTAAAAATGAAAACATCGGCGAAGGTGCGAATTGAAACGTACAATTCTTCGGAAAAAAAATTAGCTATAAAAGACGAAGATGTTGCGAAATTTAATTGACGTCGTCATACACGTAATGGACATGCCGTTATAACATAATTTTTTTTTCTCTTTCGTTCAGTGTTTAGTGTCATTAAATTGACGAATTTAAAATAGTAAAATCGGTAAAACTCTCTACGACAGCCGATCCATTAACGTTTGGTGCTCTTGATTGATGAAATTATCGTCTTGCCTTTCGGCTACTAACTCACCGTTTAGCCTACAGTTTCAATTTCGAAATACGCATGAGTCTGCACATTTTGTTTTTGTTCAACAATTTAATCGCAACTTTAATCAGTTTCTACGCATGAACAATTATTATGATTTTTTATGGCGGTTACGATACTTTTGAAACACTTTGTTCGAGTCAATTCATATAATTAATTCCTTTTCATTTATTCTTCCGTCAATGGGATGAAATATGTGTCATTCATTTCACAGAGCCGGCCGATAACAATGTGCATGCGATTGAGTGTCAATAAAATAAAAGACGAAATTGCGTCGCGTCATTTCAATTCTTCGCAGAGTTTGTAATTAAACATATCTTACTAACCGTTTGAGCATTTTATGACCATACAATTCTGGTACGTTCGTGTTTCTTTGAATATCTACGTAGGCTTGACAATCATTCGAGGTAGGCCTCCGCATGCGATAGGCAAAAACGAAATAACAATCGCATGAAGCAATAGACTATTTTTGAGGAGACTCGAATGACTCACAGGTCGAAACGATCTCAATAAACACGTTGTTGATGAAGTTTACTTCAAAAGTTTACTTCATGCATTGTAATATCGTACGATTCGGATAGGTTTGGCCACAGTGATAAGGGCTTGTTATCGATGCTGTTGACTTGCAACAACTCGACAAATTATTCCTGGGCCCAGTCTGGTTCAGTTACGAAAGTAAGATAAAATATCGTTTTGATCGTGCAATTAAGTGGACGTATGTTCTTGAACGCCAACTGAAAAAAAAATAAAGTATAAGCTAGTGTTTCTTTTGAAAAATAAGCATAGCCGAACCTAAAGTGTATTCGAATCAGAAGTGCGTCTTGTTTTCAATACGGTATGAATTGTCGTAATTGTTTCATTCATAAAGCCTTTGATGGTATGAAAATAAGCAAAACCAATCGGACCATTGCCGCAATTCACGTTTCATTCGTAAAATCATCCATTGAGCTCAAAAACATCGTACGGCTTCAATGGGTACAATTAAAGTGTTTTTTTTTATTGACCCAAAATGAATTGATGGGAAAAAACACTGATCTTGCTCGCCTTCCAATTTATTGGTTTAAGATCGAAAATTTCGATTCGAAATGAATGGCAAGAAAAAAACCAAAGGCAATCCGAAACTCGAACCAAATGTCCAACACTAGAAACATATATATGTGTGTTTTGTCTTCTTTGACGTGCTTGAATTGGTCATAAATCTAGTGACATTTTTTATAGTTCCAGTGATATAAATATAGTCAGCAAAGACGCAAATGTGGGCAAAAATATACATATTAAAATAACATGCTGGTTTTTTTTTCCATTTGCCGGTTCAATTAGCGCATCTTAATGTATATTTGTCGTTATACCTATAGATAAATATCGCTGGAGGTCAACATTGATACTAAATACCATAATTCTGTAGGCATATATTATGTGTGTGTGTGTGTGTGTGTTTTTGTGTTGATAGGTATGGCTATATAAGTCTCCTTCAATAAAATCAAATGAACTTTTCTTCGATAGCTTTGAAGAGTATTGATACAGGTGGTTGTTCGTAAATGCCATAAAACGTTCAACTTTACAATCAACTAACTGTAATGAAGTAAAATTGTTTTGAATTCCGGCATACACAGAACGTGCCGTCTCAATTGTTTGTAAATAAAAATTTGATATACTCCTTTTAGCCTGCACAAGTCTGAAAATGACTGAAAGAAGAAAAAAACATTGTCGAATAAGTCAACCGGTTATATTTTTTTCAGTGCGTATCATACAAATTCATTCTATAGCGTGATCATTTTGCGTGATGGTGTACTGTTGTAACCGTGTAATTTTGGTTTTCCATTTTGCCAGTAATGGTGGAAATGAATTATCTGCTTCCCATCCTTATTCCCCGATCTTATCAGCAAACTTTTTGCTTTAAAATTGAGCAATCGATAAATGACGTCCAATGTGGTCGGGTGTCATCAGTAATACATTACTGTGTTGATCGGTCACTCCAATGTCAGTAACGCACAAACTTTCGAAATAGTGGGAATATTGCGCTGTTTTTTCTCTGTAACTTATTTCAACTTAGAATTGTTTTTGTCTCTTCCAATGATTTGCTTAGATTTCCCTTATTTCTTTGTCATTAAATGACCTGTCTGTTCATTTCAATTTTGAAAGACATAATATAGTTGAACTTTGTCGACTTGCTTTAAAGCACTTAAAAGTGAAACAAGTTTGAGCTTCTTGCGTCAGTGATTCTAAGTTCTTGAAGAGTGCGTGCCTGTGTATAAATTAGCTGCAACATTTCCTGAGGTAAACAAAAACAAGCTTTAAAATATGACGCAATATGCCCACCAGCGGCAAAAAAAGAAGTTTCGTTAGAGAGGAGAAAGAATCGGTGTAACTTTCGATCATATTTTCGAGCTAAAAAAAACTTAAAACAGGAAATTTATTATTTTCATAGAGAGATGTCGAGAAATGAAAACCAGAAGCCTTAATTGCTGTTATCTAACTTGCGATGATAATTAAGTCAAATGTGTGTGTGTGTGTGTGTGTGTGCACACATCGATACATGGATATGACGTAGATTATCGTTCGATATCTTCCATGGATATAGAGCCAACTGTAGTGTATCACATCAAACAGAAGATAATCACATCATAGTTTTGTTGTTGCATACGGTCTCTAACATGTTTGCAATGGCAATCTAATCTATTAACTAAAGCGCTGATGTGCAATTATTCATTTTTCTTCTTTTTTTCGTAACTTCTTCTTGATGAACACCACATTTGCTCAACCCGTCTATTTATACAAATAAGCCTATATTATCTCGATGCTATCACCTTAATAATGTCCAGTTTGTTTTGCACACCGTAAAATTTATTGTTCCATTTTTATTGTATGTTATTCAATATTTTGCGTCGCATTATATTTTTTTATTGGTACAATGTTTCAATCGGTTTACATTTCAAGTAGTTAACAGATGTCCATCCGGAAATCGAATTTCAAGTACATTGAACAATGATTGACAGCAAACGGACGACAGGTGTTCAACTTGGTTGAATTTCGGAAGCTATCCTCGTTAAAACATTCAACGATAATACATTATTTTCACAGTAAACTAATTGTGTTCACTGTTCATTGGCCAAACTCAATATGGAACTCAATGGACAAAATTTGACACTTTTAATGTCATTTTTTGCGAACAGAGCACAATTCCTCTCTGCAAACGGACTGAGCCTTTCAGTATGTCAGAATAAGTATGACACGAGAGAAGGGTGTGTACATTTCGTGTCGTAATTGTTTTGTCCGATCTTCAGTCTACACCAATAAAAACGGTTCTCTCTTTGTTTACGTTGTGTGGTATGATTAATCTAATTTATATTTGTTTAAATGACAATGATTTTTGATAATGTCAATCAAGTTTAAGCATGTGAAAGAAGTCGACACTATATGCACACAGAGAAAGAGAGGTTAGTGACATCCAGGGGTGGGTAATTGACGCTATTTCATCATTACCACAATTTGTAGTAAGCATAAGGAAGATATACGAAAGCAAGTTGCAGACCTCATCTTCACTTCCAACTATCTCATTGTCTTCAATCAATTCAAATTGAAACAAAACAAAGTCCTGGGTCTACCCCTGATTTACATTTATAGATAGTGGTTCTCCCATTCAAAACAGTGCAACAATCAGATATTTACAAAACATGTATACAATTGGAGCATCAAGATAGGTTCGCTTTGGCTGCACAGAATGGACGTTCGTTAAATAAAAAAGGTCAATCAATTCGAACTCTAATCAATCAGTCTGTGTTTGATAATTCGCTGGGAAAGTAATTTATTGCTAATGTTGCTGTATTTTTCTGCATGGCATATGTCAAGAATGCACTCATAGATTGAGAAAATCTTGTGAGCAATCAAAGGTAGTTGCGAAATGTCTCATTGCGCACAACATGTACAAAATGCTCTCGTGACTTAATATTTTACGTGAATAAATTCAAACTTGTGGTTCTAGTATCATTCCGACCGCTGTACTGTGCACAGCACTGTCTTGTGCAGTCTCTCAGATAGTGCTATAAATGCACTATAATTACAAATCGACAATATTTTCTGAAATTATCCGTTACTTAACGTAAACGTTTTATTTTTCTTCTTCTTTCATTTGTATTGCTGCAGAAAGTGCCGAATAATCTCGTGACATAATTCACAAACAAACTAGTGATAGCACTCGACTATTGGCACATATTGTGACTGGACGGAAGAAACAAAGATGTCGAACAAAATGATAAAGACGTACAAAAAGGAGCTGAAGCTGAGTAATTGCGGATTTGATCACGATCCTGTGGATTCAATGGTGCGTTCACAATGGCAATCAAGATCGAAAAACAATTTCTATTTGGTCTACCGATGGTTGGTTGCAATATTTGTGATTGCTGTGGTGATTGTATCGATGTTCTCGCACGTGGAAAAATACAGTTTCGGCCTATTCTTCATATATTTAACGCATTGGGGCATCTTAATCAATATGGTGGTCGGTGTATTTGGTGCCATTCTCGTGACTGTTTGGCACTTTCACTCAGACTTCAAAGGTAATTCATCCACGCATTTTTTTTAACTCACTTCGTCAAAATATTGGCAATCAAAATAAATGGTTTTTATTTATAGAAAATGTTCTGAAAAATAGCGAAATGCCGACAGCGTTCAAAATCTACTGGGCTTTGCACAATATCGCGTTAATCACGTCATTCGCGGTGACGATAATTTACTGGAGTATATTGCATAATGGTGGGTCATTTTTTTAATTGTCTCGTGTCATATTAAGATAATGAATTTTATGTATAACATTATAACGACGACACGAAATTCGTTTTCATTTTCTGTGTTCGAGTGTAGACAAAATACCGTTAAACGCACCAAACATCTTATCACACGCGATGAACTCGGTTATCATGTTTTTGGATATACTCATCGTGGCCTATCCCCTCCGATTGTACCATGTCATTCAACCGATTTGCTTTGGTGTTTCGTACGGAATATTTTCGTTCATTTATTACTTGTGTGGTAAGGGAGTAACCCATAACCGTTTGTAATTGGTTGGAAATAATGAATTCTACTTGTTACACACATAGGTGGGGTCAACATACTTGGAAACCCGTACATTTATAATGTCTTGAACTGGAATGAACCCGGTAAAGCCATGGTAACCGTCTTTGGCACATTGATTTTGGCCATCATTGTTCATGTCACTCTATTTTGGATCTACAAATTGCGTGTTTTCGTACAACGACGATACTTTAGCACTCAATTGATTTTGCCCACCAAAGTGCCGAAACAACAACGACTTAACAGCTCATTGGGGTCACAGATTTCAATGGTATTCGGTGGTGACGACGGTTGCACAAATGATGCATTTAAAATAAGCTCCGAAAAAATGTGTAAATAGTTTTAGCATAAGATAAATATAAGTAATATAGAGAGCATATAGCGCATGTGACAATTAGCACGAAAATGTAAAAACCAGGGAAACTATTCGCTGTTAGTTGAACTTTGTCATTCATTTCGATTGACAGCAGTATTAACATTTAAATAAACAAATATTATGGCTTAAGGTTTATGTGTAATTAGCATAGGAATTGTTATTCTACGAGATTCTCACTTTTATTGCCTTCTTTGAACAATGAATTATTTGAATAATAACATTCCTTGAAAATTGAAAACTGAACAAAAACAAAAAAGCAATCAACCAACCAAACAAATCACAAAATATGTGAGAATTGAAAATATATTTATCATGATAATTATGTAGCATAGCAAAAGCGTGAAATAAAATTACAAAGAATTCTGTGATTTGTACGACGAGAGTTTTTACGTTTGTTTTCTTATTATTTTTTAAGGTTCAAAGTGTCATCAATTCCGAGGTATTATTACTAACTGGACGTGGAATTACTTCCATTTTCGCTGTTGGCTTTGACGCTGTTTATACTTTTTGCTGGATTTCTTTCTTTTTGTATGTGCACAGAGAAACCCCCTTACCAAGTAAGGGTTAGTAAGATTTACAGAAAATATATAGCGCTGTAGCATTAGTTTATCAATATGCATTTTCAATTGTTTATCTATAAATGATATGAATGGTTTGAAGCGAAAATGTAATACAGAAAAGTTGAGCGGAAAAATGTCAAATGAAAAGGGATAGCTATAAAGTTCACTATAGTTTACTACACAGTTTACTATATAGCTATCCCTTTTCCGCTCATTCATCATCGACATTTTTCCGCTCAACTTTTCTGTATTACATTTTCGCTCCAAACCATTCATATAATCAGAAAGTCATGGTGCGTTTTGTTTAATTTTGTGTTTATTTGTTGTTTCAATATAGATTTCCAACAGACATCGTGAAAATATAATGTTTCTTTGTTTAATTTCAAACAAAAAAAAACACTTTCGTTAGAGTCCACCCTAAGCGAATGCGAGATTGAAACTAAAATTAAATGTTTTGAGTGAAGTAGGTTGTAAATAAAAAAAATGTAAAGTCTTATTTTGATTTATGTTATCATATAGCAAAGAAAAATATTATTGAATTGGGGCTCTGTCGAAAAACTCAATAAAAATGTCTTCTTCCGTGGCACAGAAAGAATTTGGATGGGCCTTGTAATTCGCTTTGTAATGTATATAATTTACGCAATCGCCAATCATATTCATCACAAGTTAGGTTCCACTCTTTGTTACAATGTGTTCTCATAATATTTTCATTGATGAACGAGGACGAGCCCAGTAAACAAAAACTTTTCAGACTCTTAAATATCGACAAATAACCATTTATCGTATCTAATTTCAGTTGTTCTATTTCCTGTTTTCGGTCAAGGGTTGGAATGATAAGAACACTTTGTAACAGGGGCAATGCATTCACAAGTTTCAAACTGTTTTCGAAACTTAACAAATCCGTAGTTTGAAGACGAATTTTTTCTATTGACTGCTGTTCTTTGATAAAGTTAAAAAACGAACTATCCCATTTAAATTCACCTTTTAACGATAACACTTTCAATTGATTAGTTCTTAATAGCAATGGGAATTTCATTTTTGTTGAGGACCAAAAATCTATCACTAAATTTGTAACATTCGGACACTGTATAAAATGAGAATTATCATTCGCATTCTTTACTCTGATATAAAGGCTTTCAATAGACTGAAAATATTTGGCAATGATTTGTAAAACACATATTTTTTAGAATGCAATGCAAAACTTCGTAATTGAGGGTTCAAGCGCAAAAATTCAGCGATTATATAGCTATCTTGACTGTAAGTGTTTGCATAAAAAAGGATAAAATCCAAATGATGTAAATTTGGAATGTGTACTGGTGCGAAACATTCCGGATGCCTTAGCAGAAAATTTAGGCGACCTAAATTTGGGAAAATTGTTGTTAAGTTCCATTTTCCTGATAAATGACCACTCATTGTGACTGATTCAATTTTGGGAGAAGGTTTCTTGAATTCTTCAAGTGCCGCGCCTGGAACAACGTTAATTTTTTATCAAAGACTCAGTACAATATTCATTTAGGTAGTCCATTATATGATTACGCTTTTCCTTGGAACTATGGTTTTCAGTGAAGTCAAGTTTTATGTCAACGAACATGTGACCGAAGATTCGTAACATTTGTAAGGGAGTTTTGAAACGATCAACCAGTATCCTGCGAAATAAACTGCAATTATAGATGTTCTCGAAAAGAAACCGTAGACTTATGTAAATGCATTTTCTTGTATGTTGTCGAGCACAAAATGATTGAGCTGCTAGTTGAAGATATTTGTTCGCATTGGCAACATTGAGAAGGTCTTCTAGATCTAAATACATGAAGATTTGTTCCAAACAGAATGAGTTAACGTCCGTGATCTTAGTTGGGTTGTTTAATTGAACACTGATTCGCTTTTTTCTCTGCCTACTGATATTATTTTGTATCATTCCGCCCTTCCGTTTATTCTTTAGTGTGGATCCTTCCATTTTCAAATATCACTGTAAACAAAATTGAGAAATTATTTCGAACATTTTTTAGTGACAAACTGAGTTTTATTTAAATTACCAAAACTTGAAAATTTGTTTATTCTCTATGCTTTCTACTAACGTTATTGCAACTCTATTAATTTTTTTATAACTTTCACTCAACAGTCTTGCTTTTATTTCACTAAATTCAATTCTGCCTCTGAATATTTCCTTAAACGTCCGCTTGACCTGTCATATTGATTACACCTATCGTAGTTTTACTCAACTTTCTGTTTTGGTGTTGCCGTAAGGTAAGCATCCCTTTTCTGTTGCACCTAATAACAATTTTCTACAGGTAGCAATTCCAAATACAGAGTAAATAGAAGACTGAAACTACAAAGAAGTCACATGTGAAAACAATTTCGTTCGCAAGGATTCACATCAAGAATGCAACAGATCGTATTATTTTCACATCTTTTGTAATATTTGTACATTTTTTAAAGATAATTTTGAGTTGATTCTGTTTCAGAAAATAAGAGAAATATCGTTGATGTACTACAGTCACTTGAAGAAGGTAGCAAGCAGAGAATCATTTCAGCATAGATATTCAATACATGGGGAGTCTTTCTAGGCAAATACACTTTTTGAATGAGTTTCTTAGTAAAAATTTTTTTTTTTCGATTGAAAATCTACTCATACAGAAGATCTTATGAATGATTTTTGGGGTACCTACCGAACAAAAATGATATTTTCATAACAAAATGCACGAAAAACGTAACTTTTGTTCGGGAGGCACATCAAAAAGCCAATTTTAAGAGTTTTTGTCTGAGAAGACTCACCATATTTTCGAGGAAAAATAACTTTGCACAAAGACACCCACCCTAAAAGGCCTATACTTAAGGATTTTTTGGCCAAAGATCGATTTTCTGAGAGTTGAAATCGAACCAACCGAATATACGGCTAGAAATATATGAAAACATCATTCGACTTGGTCTTGTAGGTACTTAAAATGTTCGTAATGGATCATACTAGATGTTCAAAAGCAGAAAAAGTAGAAATCGCTTGCTTTCATCTGTCGAACCAAAGCTCATGTTGGTGATTTGCTCATTTTGGCCAGAAATTTGTCTTTTATGTCTGAATCAATTGACACCAAAGATCGAGGCGTAAATTCTTGCAGATTTTCATACCATTTTGCTTTCAAGCAGTAGTACCGAAGGTACGTACTCAAATACACTGTACTTCAGTACTTTTGATTGGTAAATAATCATGACAGCTCCATATTATTGCAAAAAGCACAAATGGTATGAAGCCTTCACACGTTCTTTCATCCAAATTGCAATCTGGCAAGTACCAAAATGTTTATACAGGTTCTGGCTACACGATACAAGTAAAAAAACTGAACAAAAGTATACCACCTGGTAAGTCACCTTAAGTGGGGTCAAATGTAAAAAATGCCGAAAATTTGACATTTTTTTGGTCTTTTACGGTCTCTTATGCACACAACTGCAATTAATGGCTATTACTAGATTCTGAAAAAGCAATAATTTTTTACGTCGAGTAATTGAAACAAACGCCAATCGATTCTGGAATTAATGGTGAACATTTTACGTCTCGTATAAAATATCTACACCGCACAGGATCTACATATCAGGACACGTGTCTTTTTTACTGTCCTAGTTAAATCTTCATGGCTAGACTGTTCCCAAAAGACCTTAATGCAGAAGACCCATGCAGCTACAGTGGTTGTTTCTTTGATTTCGCATAATTCAATGGAAATTTCATTGAAATAATGTTCAAGACTATCACATCTATGGGTGAGATTGAGAGTGGAGTATGTTTTTTCTTCGATTTATATTTTTGAAAAGGCGAGTATGTTTTCTGATGATTCTGTTGGCGTTAAAGTAGAGTATGTTGTAGTACCGTCTAGCCTCCGCGGTCTTCATGGTTTTCGCGCAACTGATAAAAGATAACAACATGGTGTCTTCGGCAAAGTTGTAGTACTTGAGGTCTTCTATGACTAAGCTGAAGACAGTTATCTCTTATCTCTTATCGGTTGCGCGCAAATCGCGCACATAAAAAAGCAAATTTTATATAGAACTTATTTTTTCTTATCATTTTTCGCGCTTTTCGCGGAACTGATAAGAGATAGGAGATAACTGTCTTCAGCGATGTTATAGAAGACCTCGAGTGCTACAACTTTGCCGAAGACACCAAGTTGTTTTCTCTTATCAGTTCCGCGGGAACCGTGGAAAACCGCGAGGACCCGCTAAAAACAAACATACTCGCTTTTAACCATTTTTAAGTCGACAGAAACTTGCTCTTCTCTTTCGTAACAAAGTCAATCAAACATACACTACTCTCAATCTCACCCATAGACATGAGTGCATGATTAGGGTAGCGTATTTAGAAATGGTGTCATTGCGAGATTATCCTAATAAAAAAATATATAAATCATACTTACAAGCAATTGAAAAGAAGAATTTATCTTTGGGGTTGAATGACATAAAGTAAGAGAGACTACAGTCAGGACAGACAGATGATGCTCAACTTAAGCAAGCAAATTAAATGCTTTTTCTTTGCAACTTGTAGTGTGTCTATACCCGTGTTCAAAGTTTGCAAGTGATGTTATTGTTAGTCGTAAATTGCAGTATAAAGTTTTGAATGGTTTGATTGTTGTTCGCATGACTTTACATAATTCATGGGTATTTCATAGACATGAAAGCATAAGGATTGCCATAAATACGTGATCAAGGTGAAAAGAATTTATCTGTAACCCATTTTCATTCACAAACTCATATCAATGGAAAAAACCACAAATGTTCTGTACTCATCAAAAATTCAATGAACGAATGAACGAATGAACAAAAAAATGAAACAAGTGTTCAAAGTAATAATTATTTTTAACGATTTTAAAATGCTTACTAAATGCTCCTTGTCAATCAATCAATTAGTTTGAACTTAACTAACCAATTGTCCATTATTATTTATCATTTACCTACAGCTTTACCATCCGAATTGATCACCTGTTTGATTCAAATTAAATTATGTCTACTTGATTTAATTTCCAAAAAATACTCGATTTTCTTCATTATTTTTGTCCAGCAAAAATGATCACATTCAAGTATTGTTGATGTATTTTACCTGAATATCGTAAGTAATCATCAAATTAAATTGACAACAAATGGGTCAGTTTTTATTGTAGCTCGGTATTTCGAACTTAAGCGAACATCACTGAAAAGATAGGAGAAAAAAGAATGGCAGCAAGTGCATGAAATAAAATGACAAAACCTTCTATAATTTGTACGCCAACAGTTTTATTATTATTTTCCAATGAAAAGTTCAAAGTATCAACAATATTAGGGTCTTATGATGAGCTTGACGATGAACTGCTGTCACTGTCACTGCTGCTGCTGTCACTTGATGAATTCTTTTTATGTTTTTTGCTGGTTTTCTTTTTCTTGTGTTTCTTATCCTTTTCCTTCGACTTTTCTTTTTTATTTTTCTTGTTGGATTTTTTGTCCGATTTATGAGATTTTCTTTTTTCAACCGATGGACTACGATGTGATACTCGTCTTTCGATCGATGGACTGCGACGTGATTTGTCATACCTTCTTGCCGCATCATTTCGTCGATTGCTTGAATCTCGGTCATCGCGCCGTCTACTTAAATCCCTATCTTCTCTATCATTCCATCGTTTGTTTCCATCTCTATCATTTCTGTCATCTCTTCTCTTACCCACGTCTCTATCCTCTCTCACATCCCGTCGGTTGGTCGCATCTCTATCGTCTCTTCGTCGGTTTGAATCTCTATCATCTCTGCGATAGTTTCTGTCCGGTGAGTAATTCCTCCTGAATGTGTTTCTGTCATTTGAGCGTTGTGGTCTTCTATTATCGTACGGACTTCTCGATCTTGACCGCTGTCTTTCACGCCGCTCATTGACTTGGTCCCGTCTTGGTGATCTGTTTCGTCGGTTATCATTTTGTCTGGACATATCTCTGTTTGGCTTATTATAACCTCCCCGATCATTTCTGCCTCTATCTCTTTCATTCTCTCGAATTGGTTTATTGTAGTTGTTGAAATCGAGTCGTGTGTTTTGACTTCCATCCTTCATAATGAATCCTCGGCCCTTGCCACGCCATTGTAATTTGGACACCGACTGTGAAAAGTCAACATGAATACGACGGTCATCGATTAACACGTTATCCATTTTAAAGTAGGCCATTTCACATGATTTTTTATCCTTAAATTCGATGTTCAAAAAAATAATAAAAATAAATTATTAATCGAATATAAATAGTTTCATAAATAGTTTCATAAATAGTTTTTTCAATTATAAATAGTTTCATAATTAGCTTGGTTATAATTGAACCCGTGAGCATAAAAACAACGTATTGACTCTTCGCCGATGAATACGAAACGCAAAAAAATCGCCGAACAAAGTGAAACACCAATCTGTTATTGGATCAATATGAAACATGAAATCGTTGGCCACTATTTTATTTACGTTGCGCTTTGTTTCGAAGCGCGGCAAGTGTTTCATTTTGTTCCAGTAACAGAACGTTGTATCACTTTGTTCGGCGACGCGCTCAATGTACTGTTTTGAAAAAATATGCATGATTTGATACAGTTTTGTGCGAGTGCAACATAAATTCTGTTCGCTTGAAAGTGAATCGTGAAATATCGGCTGACTATAGAAATTGTGTTTCACTTTAATTGAAACAAAAATGTTTGATACAATTTTGAGTCCATTGGTATGATGATTCATTTTAATGGTGGTTTTGGTCGTGATTTGTCTATGAAGTGAAAATTAACTGATAAGGAGCGCGAATTTCGATGTGCCGATAACACCAATAGAGCAGAAAAAAATACTATATGAAAATCGAAAAAAATTTAAACTTTTTTTTTCGACTGTTGCCTATTTCGGATCGTCTACATGGGAAGTTTGTATGAAATCCTCGGAACGCGGGTTCACGCCGCTGTGAATACATTGGTTTATATAGTGAAATCTATACATGGCCAAAACACGGACGCAAAACACCCATTCTATTTCGCTCACACTTACGTGCAATTTTTACCCGTATAACAAAGTAGTCTGCTTTACTGTTGAAAAGATGTGCGCAGTAAAGAAACAAGAACGTACATGTTTCAGCAACGTTAAAGTGCACGTAAGTGTGAGCGAAATAGAATGGGTGTTGTGTTCAAATGAATCATCATACCAATGGACTCAAAACTGTATCAAATCATGCATATTTTTCCAAAACAGTACATTGAGCGCGTCGCCGAACAAAGTGATACAACGTTCTGTTACTGGAACAAAATGAAACACTTGCCGCGCTTCGAAACAAAGCGCAACGTGAATAAAATAGTAGCCAACGATTTCATGCTTCATATTGATCCAATAACAGATTGGTGTTTCACTTTGTTCGGCGATTTTTTTGCGTTTCGTATTCATCGGCGAAGAGTCAATACGTTGTTTTTATGCTCACGGGTTCAATTGTAATACCTCAAATTCGATGAATGCATATTGTAAGGAGTCACCAGTTTTGCGATCACGAATAACTTCACAGCCTTTGATTTTGCCAAAGCGACTGAAAATAATTTCCAAATCATCGTCCGTGGTAACCGAATTCAATTTGCACACGAATAACACATTTTCGGGCGGAGCAATCTCAGCGTCTGGTAAATCGCCAATAATTTCCAAAATTGTTGCACGCGCTTTTGCTTCGCGTTCCAATCGCATTTCCGCCAGTTCGGTCTCATCCTTTCCGTTTGTTTCATCAACATCTTCATCAGCTGCGATACGACCATTTCGCAAACGTTCAGCGCTGGGAGATGGTGATCGGCTTGGCTCTCTAAATCCTCGTGGATTTTCAAATGGATCGTCCAAAATCACTGTGTGCGTAATGCGAACATCTTTGTACGGCCGATTCGTATTATCGCAAATCACTTCGTTGATGGTACGTAACACATCCAATCCTTCGACGACGTGTCCAATGACACAATGAATGCCATCCAGTGAAGTTAAGTCAGAGCCCAATGTGAAGAAAAACTGTGAACCAATCAAACTTTCGCCTAAACTGACCATTGACAATAGGCCCGGCTCCGAGTGACGTATCTTTGGCAAATATTCGGCTTCAAAAAATCTTTTATCTGGCCCTTCTATCAAACCCCACACTGATTCGCCACCATTTCCTTCTCCACTTGGATCTGAAAGCAACAAAAATTGGATTATTGTCAATAAATTCACAAACAAAAATTAATATTCATTCAATGTTTACCTCCAGTTTGCGCGATAAATCCCTCCTGAATCGTATGAAAAAGGTTATAATTGTAGTACTTCAATTTACACAATTTCAAAAAGTTCAAACAAGCTCTTGGCCGTTCCGTCAGAAATAAATCCACGGTTAGATCGCCGACAGTGGTTTCAATAACCACCGACATTTTTTTTTTCAAGGTCTTTTTTACAATTAACTTTTCAAAATAAATGTATGTTTGTTCTTGTTTTGCCGAAACTTAAAATACGATACGTTGAATCGATTACAAGCGTTTCTAAAAGTTGACGTTTGCTCATGCATCGTTCACAGAGCAACATTTGACAAGTGAGTGGACGGTGTCAGCTGAAAATGAATAGGGGTCGCTACGTATCATTGCGAATCTACCTTAAAATAGCATTTTCGACGCAATAAACTTTATTGATGTAAAATAAACATCTTAATTTGTGTTTCTTTTCACAAAAATTCTAAAATTGTCGATGAAATATTTTAAAAGAATATGTGCTCACTCTTGCCATTGTACAGCATTTCCAACTCCATGGGCATTTCAACCGAATTCCAATTGATAAAAAATAGCCGATGCCGCTGAGACTTCCATTCCCCATGCAGCTTACAAGCCGGTCATCACTGGCTATGCCTTATTCCATTTCACTCAGTCAGTCATCGATTCAATAGCGAATAACATCATATAAGAAGTGTTCGCATGTTGAAAAAGACAATTCTAATAAAGTTAAGCCTGCAAAAGGGAACAGACTCGGTGGAAATTGGTTTTCTTAACCGGAACAACGAAACAAAAACTTTGTGAAATCAAGTGTTCCTATCGTTACCTTAGAAACCAAAGGCAAAAAGAGAAAAAATAAAAAGAAATTTTTTAGTAAATTTTTGACAATCAAAACGTATAAATGCAACAAAAGCACAATAAATTGATCAAATACTAAAAATGTTCAGAATATGATAACATTTTAACGCGTTTTGATAACATTTTCGGTTTTAATTATATTTATTTATTTTTTTACGTATTTCTTGTATGCGACGAGATTTGATTTATTCCATACGTGTAAGAAAAAAAAATGTGCAGAGTGTATTGTCGTCATTCGACTTGAAGCGTCGCCTAATGTTTTTGTTGTTGGATATTTAATTTTTGAAAGTTTGCACTGTTTTTTTTTCTCAATTGGTACATTCTAGAGAAAAAACCCCACAAGGACACGCCTAATACTTTAACATTAGTTGTTGCTGAATTTTTGTCCTCTTGTTCCACTGTTTTAACACCGTAAACGAATACGAATGTGATTATTGAATTTTCGCGCAGACAAAATAGTAGTACAAATAGATATCACACGAAAATAATTTCAAAATCAGTTTATACGCGATAATTAACTCAAATTATCTAACGAGCTTATGCAGCCGAAACGGATGATAACAACAAGTGGAAAGCATTTCATAGTAGAATAACAGATCAAAATTCCAAATACTTCGGAACGAATTCTAATCGGTAGAGAAACAAATTTTAATTGCAATGGCTTGGACATATTACACATCATGGCAATATCATCGACGAAAAAGACCTAATCCACATTGTACACAACAACGAGTAGAGCAACAGCAGCCAGAAAAACAACAGTGTCTTCACCTTCCAAACTTTTGTTGGATAAATAATTTAGCGTTTGTGTTTATTTGTTCGCTAATAATTCAACATTGCCCGACAACAACGGGCACCGAGGTATGTATGGCTTATTCAATGATTCACTCATACCGACATAAACAAAATCGCACACAATGTTTATAATTAACGTGAAAAAATCAGCATGAACGAAAATTAACAATGATTGAAACGATGAAATCATGCGCTCGTTCGAAGCTTCGTCGAACGATTCAACTTGCGTTTGTGTTAGACACATTCATGTATACCAGAAAACGAGATAGAAAGACGAAGAAAATGAAGACAACTCTACCACTGTGAAATAATGTGTCTGTCTGTGTCGGAGAGCAGTGTGTCACTCTCAGTTGCACATGCGATCAATATAAATATATATACAGACAAAAAAACACGACGAAGCGAAGGAAATGTAAAATCTCAGCTACTTTGTTTCTTTTATTTTGATTCTTTCGTTTGTGTATTTCGGCGTATAATTTTATCAAATAATTAAGCCGAATATCGATTCATTCTTCTGTTCATTATGATATTTACCAAACGTTATGAGATACTGTTCACAGAATTCAGTTCATTTTTTATTCCATTTCCGTGTTGGATTTCTCTCTCTCTCTCTCTCCCTCTCTGTCTGATTCATACCGATTTTGTGCAAGTTGTTTTCGTTTACTGCTCTGTATGCGATTGTATGCGCGTTCCGCGCGCCAACTCTCAGTTTTAATTATTTTGCGCTTTGTCATTCATAATTTATCAGTGACGATTCGTCACTGACGATGTGGATTTTGTATTTCTATTATTTTCGTTGGTTTGGCAATTTCGAAGCAACAACAACTGAATGAGCGTGTATTTCAATATTTATACTCTCTCCTATGACAAACCGTACATAAATCGACAAATGTCACTTGTTCCGATTCATTTTCAATGGCAACGATTTATATTCATTTTTTCCACATGAGTTTAGATACCTATCGATTAATATATAGTTGGCCACAAAGTGAACGAGTTTTTAGCAACACAGAATGAACATTGTACACTGTACAATGTACGGTGTGTATGTATATGAGTGATTACGAGAACTGCTGCCATTAAACCACTACAATGGCTGTAGTTGTTCATGTAAAATTATTAAAATGAGTGGACAGTACAGAGTAAAAACGACATGCTTCGATTGTATGGTACAAAATAATTACCCATTTTCTTATTCAAATTGAAGAGTTTTTTGTGTTTTTACTTCGGCTATCATGAATATATACTGTATGTTAGTACTACTAACCGAGTGGTACGATATTATGTTGATGGAATGCTTGTCTATCGCTTTCAAAATTATATACGTATTCGTTTCATACGTAAGATTCGCTTCAATTAATTTGTCGAACATTATGTTAAAAAAAAGAGTGAATCTCTTACACGCATCAGAATCCAATCCAATCAATACTATATATGTATTGAAATGTGAGTCGGACGATGTCATGATGAATCACGTTGGAATAAAATTCCAACACATTCAACATCAACGTGTTCCAGTTCGGCTCGCAACAATTTGACACTTCTGGTGGATAAAACCGTATTGGTTTTTGAACGGCGTGACGGAGCCGCACACTAGCTGTTGTCAAACTGAATTCCATGACCCTAAATGAAAAGTACGCTTGTGCGTGATGGCAACGGCCATGTGGTGTGACATCTAACCATACAACATATAAATAATATACGACAAGTCATTTCAATAAGCAGATTTGTTTCTGTATTCAACGTAATTTCTTCACTCAACAATCATTTTGTTTCAAAAAATGCGGAATAAAAGTTTTATTTTTTTCAATGAAATGCGTCTGCTCACTGTCTACGCTGAAGCTCATAATCAATTGAAGAGCCCACTAGAAAGTGAAGACAGTGATCTCAAACGTTCCATTCAAACATTTATTGCGTTAGCGGCAAAATTTGACATATGAAATCATGAATTCTGATGAAAATTCATCGCTCATTCTTAAGTAGAAATTCATTCGCTAGTATTTTCAACCATTTGAATAAATGAGTCAAGAAAGAATGATATTGATCATGGTGATTTTGCGCGATATCTACTGAAATGATATATCATTAAACTGGTTACTATGTGCTTTCGTATTGAAATTTCTATTAAATGCGCATGAGTTTCTTTCTCAATCAACGATATTGCCGATATATTTCAAACGCATGCATTGAAACTATGCATCTTCTGACCATATAATGGTTTTTAATGGAACCGTTCGTTTGATTCTATGTTGTGTATCCAACTTTAATCAGCCCGGGCACTTTTTTTTCTCTATTTTTGGAATTATTTGGGGAATATTATCTCCAAGTATTAAGAAACAGAAATAGAATGGACACTTCTGGGTTTTTGGCAACTCAAAGCAGATTGGAGTTGATTCATTCACTTATTACAGCTAATTTTTTAGAATTCAATCATAATAATTTCAAATATCTCGATGTAATTATATAAATAGGTTTCTTTGTTCGTTATTTTGTTTCTAGTAAATTATTTTTTGTATACTATTTGTTGCTGTAACAAGATCGAAATGTCAACTCAGCGGAAAACGTGAAATGAGCTCTCGTTTTTTTTTTCTTGTCGTGTGAAGCTCTATTCATTCGTTCATGGAATGAAAACATTAGAAAGAAAAAAACGCCAATGGAATTAAGATCACCGTATCGAGTGTCAGTTCGGCCAACGAACGATGAAAGAAAAAGTATGCATTACATCGATCGATATGTAAAAAAAACAAAAGCTATGTTTGTCCCTTGATATAATAATATAATATTGTCATTTGTATGGTTTCGCGTGTTCACCAAATTGCTAGGGGGATTTCTCACGAAAAAAAAATGAATGAATTCTTATAAATTTTTAAAAATTTCTTCAATTCGGTCCAATTCGATCAATTTTTGTTAATTCGTGTAAATAAATGTACATTTACACTGAACTTTTGAATTATGCTTCAATGAAATTGTTCTGGAAGTGGGTGTTGGTGGATCCCAAGGATCGTTCAGAACTGCTCCCGGTTCTGGAAGTGGATCTTCAGGATGGGCCAGGGCAATGTCAAACCGGATCTGGTCCATCCTGAGGATCCACCAAAACCCACTTCCAGAACACTTTTATTCAAGCAAAATCGTCATTTCAGTACATTTTCATACAATTTCAATAAAAAAGAAGAAATAATAGAAATTTTTGCACATTTGCTCAAACTTTTTGTCTGAGAAATCCCCCTAGCCAAATTGCTACACCTGTGGGTAAATACCGATTCAAATGCTCAAGATAAAAGTAGAAAAATGGTAGCAAATGAAGAACTGTTCAGAATTTTACAATATTTACCCCAGTTAGATATGGCACACGGTACACACAAATTGAAACATTATCGTTTGCGGCAATTTTGACCACAACACCAAAACAAAACGCAAATTATGTCGTATTACGCTGGTGGTGGACTCATAAATTATAGTTTGAGTATTGATGTCGCATTCCTATGTATGATAGACACATTATAGGAAAATTGTACCTCTTTGTGGTCGCGCAATATGTACTGATTCGTTTTTTTTAGTTGTTGTTGTATTATTTGTTCATTTTCGTTGGCTTTACCCATTTTGATGGTTATCAATGTGACAATAAACTGAATGTAAAGCTATAGTTTGGTATAGAACATGGTCGTTGTCGTTGTGGTTGACGTGGCTGTCGACGCCGCCGTTCTCGAGTCCATGGCATTATTAAACGATTTTCCTCGCCGTATATGCCATGCACTTGGATAAATTTATCGATTTTTTTTTCATTTCACAGTTCTGTTTGTTTTTCCCATTTTCATTTTCATGTTTGATTCATTTTCCACGGCTCAACTAAATAATAACGTTGTTCTGACTTCAATAAAACTCTCTGTCTCTCTCGTTCAACTATTAAAGGTCAACTTGAGCGTGTGTATTTCGGTATTTTTCGTGTGTTTCGCTATGTGTTTGAGGCAAAAGTGAACACACGAAAGACGAAATAAACAGATCAACTCATGACGATTATTACACGAAGCAAAGCGTCGCAGTTCTCATGCGAGCGCACTCATTGTTGTTGGCACAGTGTACACCATTTGGAAAAATTGAATGTGTGCGTACTTGGTGGCCTTTAGGATGATGACTTTGCCAATGCAATGGAATTTTAAAACATGGAACAGTTTTTGAATGCCTGCCATCAACCTTAAAACTTGCTAGCCATCAATGAAAGTTACGCGAGAAAATTGCGCAAAAGGAAGCAAAATAACACGAGCAAACAGTGTTTGAGCTGTTGCAGATGTGATACAGGATGAACATTGAACAAATTGTTTGCATGCATTTCACGCGTAATTTTATCGCTTACAGTATCGATTTAAACCATGTTAATCAATGGATGATTTATGCGAAAATGATGCAATTAAAAAAAGTGCAGCTTTTTCGTGACTAGCCTCCTAGAACAAATTGACGTGCCGTAAACTGATAAAGATATAGAATTCGAGACGAATGGAATTGTATAGAGAGCATTGCCAATGCAATAATCATTATTATCAGTCGATTTTTTCGGATCAGTCTGTTTTTTTGCGCCATTTCATTTGAAACTGGCACTATCAGAACTTTCGCCATAATTCACTTTTTGTTCAAATATATGAATAGTTAAGAATTAATAGTGTGTACATTGACCATTATCGCGTCTATGCGATATTTTTGTTTTGTTGTTTTCGATTAAAGTCAATAATCACACTATATATCAAGCAAAAGCATATTTTTCTGCTAAAATAAAGCGAATGACTCATGTCCTCGAATCTTTCGAGTGTTTTTATTATCGACGATCACACCAGAAACATCCAATGATTCTAATTTCATGGAATGCCCATTAGTCAGTCAATATTTTTACGATCCGTATATTTACGTTGACTTGATCTCTTTTTTCTCCTCGTCTTCGTCTTCGTCTTCTTGACGATAAATTTCTATTTATAACATCGATGTGGATAGCTTCAATCCATATTTAAACGTATGATTTGCATACATCAGCCTGAATTACGATCGACTGATTACTTTGAATCATGCATTTTGTACAGTTTACATTTTCATCAGAGATTATTCGCTGAAAATATGAAAAAAATATCATCGCATTCGCCGTGGTATTCGACGTTTTCTTGTGAAAATAAAATGGATTCGATCGCACAAGTATCGTTAATCGCCATTAAAGCAATTGTTGATAAAATTGTCGTCGTGAGTTTTTGTTCCAATAAAAATTGGAAAAGTTTGTTATGACGCATCGGTTTCACAACGATTAAGTTTCAACAAACTCCAGGAATGGATCGGCTTTAGTTCAAACGAAAACACGATAAGATATGGAAACATGCAAAAGGTATTAACGGTATTAATAACCAGTCCCAACGCAATGAGGCTTGTGGAACAATAATTTGCCGCCCTGCCACCCTGCTCCCAAATAAATCACAATTCCTTGCGAAATTGGAGATATTCTGTTTTTGACTTTCAATCGAAGATTACCAATGAAAAATTCATGGCGAATTTAATGAAAATGCGAACGCAATGGTCATTTTATTGTTCAACATGAATGAATCGCACACTTGCGTCCATTATTCGTGAAATGCTAAATCAATGTAATTGATTTAGTTTAGACCACAAGTGCGTAAGCGCGGCGAAACTAGCAACTACATTAGCAATGACATAACATCACACAGTTATATTTATATTATGTCAATATAATATAATAGAGCAAATGTGATTTTCATGTAAGTTCAACATTTGAACATTAAACATGACATCGCAGATTTATTGGCTCACTTTGAAACCGAAGCAACTTTGAAAATTGGTGACAAATTGTCACTGACAATCAAGTATTTTGCATACATGGGAAGCTCCCATTGGGAACTCCTCCATTTTCAGCAACTTTGCCAAATTTTTTATTATAATTACTCAACAGTTTGTTGACAACAATTTCCGAGAACACTAAAAAAATTGTATTCGCTAATATATGTGCGTTGCGTTTTCTTCTGGATTCGTAGCGTGGTTTTACTATCGATTGCCACATATCTAGTATTTATTCAATCTTATCAGTTGTTTAGTCACATCTTGCGACTCAGGTACAAACATCAATATCAAGATACGACAAGAGTCGAGGTTTATTTTCTTCGATAAAAAAAGTGAGCGGTATGAATGGTATGTGTAAACGAGTTTCCGTCTCACACAAAGCGCAAAAAAAGAAGAACCATTGAGCGCTAGGGGCCTCCGCCAATTTCCATATTTAAAATATGAACAAATAATATGAATTTGTTTATGTTTCAACATATTAAACAGATATGTATGCATAATTTAAATTTTGCTCAATTTTGTTCAATAAACCGACTGTCAGCAGAACCATGTCTAATCTGTTGACTTCATTATCGCTTCAAAAATTCTGGAAGTGGGTTTTGATGGATCCTCAGGATTGTTCAAACCCAATCTGATCCATCCTGAAGATCCACCAAAACCCACTTCCAGAACCGGGAGCAGTTTTGAACGATCCTGAGGATCCACCAAAACCCACTTCCAGAACATATTGTTCAAGGTGAATATGAACAATAACAACGCATTCGGGAAATAATACAAAATATTTGGAATCTAGCTTGAATTTTACATGATTTAAATAATACAAATAGATTTTGCTAAATAAAATTTGGCGTGAATCCCCTAGATTGAGCGTTGTATGAATATATTAGCAAGTTCTTCCAAATGAATTGTTTATTTCGACAAAAGGAACAACGAATAAAAATAAATGAAAAAAATGAACTCATGATTCAGTGACAGAAAAACACACGAAACGCATTACACCTGAATCGCGATGGAATGACATTTTTGTGGTTGTTAAGGTCGAATTGTCGGTCGTTCGTCATCGACTGTTGCCCATATACTCATAAATATATTTATTCCATCATAATGTGTTAAAAAACGTGTTCTCAAACCGATTTTATTAAATTGTCACGGCGCTACTAACATTTATTGCGTGCGACTTTCAATTGAAGTCGGCAACAAGCGTGAAATTGACAATGATATTTGCCGTTTTGAACTTTGTTTATCAGCTTTAGTTTGCCGATCTGTTATTAATTTTAAACATTCAGTTTTTTTTAAATTCGTTTTAATTGCATCTTTTTTTTCAGATAATCAACGGTTATGATGATAGTAATATTGAACACTGTGTGTGGTATGGTGTGTGCAAAACTGATCCGTTGACGCAGCACAAGCTGTACTGCAGCAATAATGACACAGCCAAGCGATTACCAACGGATGGCCAACGTCTGTTGCGACATTATTGTTCTCATTTAGTACACGGTGAAACCGATACATTCACATGCTGTGATGGCGAACAGGTAAAATATATTTTCTACAATTAGCAGTGGGTGTCGATTTATCGCAAAATCGCACATCCGTTAAACAATTTTGCGAGATTGCATTCCATAACAATTATGTAAGGTATTCGAGCAATGAATCACAAAGTGCGTTTGCGTTATCTTTGTGCGCCGCGAAACTTTTCGAATCAAAAATCAGCTCCAAATCTTTACAATCTTGATGAATTCTCAGTTAATTAAAAGCAAATTAAAAAATAAGAAAAGAAATTGATCGACCGAAATTAGCATAAACGAACAAGGCACGCAAGAGGTCAAATTTAATTGCCAATTGAACCAAATGAATCTTCAATTGAACCTCTGTCGTTCATATTTGAGCTTTTTCTTGTAAGTTTTCCCGCACAAACGAGTTTCAATCAAATGTAGGTCCATTTTTCTAGTTGATAGTCGGTGAAACCATACAATTCACTGGTCACACTTACACAGAAGGCCAAAAAAGCCTTTAGTCCAATCTGATAAAATTAGAAATATTTAAGTTTGTGTCTTCATTTTTGTTTTATGCATTAAGTGATTTTATTTAATTCAAGGAGACAATCACATTTGTTTTCTTTTTCTCTGTCTCTCCTTTGTCCCGCAGATCGATGTAATCAATAAGAATATCAAATTAGCAGCGAATTTTCTACAAAGATGTCCGTCGTGCTTTAGTAATTTTGTACGACAAATATGCGATATGACATGTAGTCCAAAGCAATCGCAGTTCATGCGAATTCAGGGAATTGAGCAAGGAGCAAAAGGTAAGTCATCGCTTATGCATGAAACAGACCAAATCCGCCGTAATGAATTCAAATGAAAATATTCACGTGGAAAATCTCTCGTTTCGCTTCTCTCAATTCATTCTCATTAAGATTTCAAATTATTTATTTTCGAAGAAAAGTTGGCACACCTTTGTTTCATTCAATGAAAATAAAAAACTTTGATTCAATGCAAAATGATGTGGAGTTTCGAAAGGAAAAGAAAACCTTACTTGAAATTCGATAAAAAAACGTGAATCTGCTTTCGAATTCAATGACTTCGGGCTGTTCAAAAGCCAACATCTCTCCTCGTTCCATATTCACTGAATTATTCATTCGATTCGGGGTGTGAGATTTCACAAAATCCATCACATTTTCTATTACCAATTCGAATTACGTAGCCACTTATTTGGCTGCGGTTCATGTACCTTCATTGCTTTCGTCGCCGTTTTTTTTCCGATGGCATCCGGTCCAATTATTTGCATGCTCGTTGTTACACAAAGGGGTCGGACATACGATTCCATATTTTATTCAAATATAAAATTTCAAATATATTTTATGTGATTTCTTTCATTGTTTATTCCTGTCGAAAACTCTAGGTCCAATCGTGACGGGTGTCGACATTTCAATAACCGAAAGATTCCTGAATGAAACTTTCCGGTCATGCTCTCAGGTAACGTATTTACGAAATGTTTCATTGAATAGAATTAACTTCATTACTCGATGGAGATTTAATAATAATTTGCCGTTTATATTTATATAGGTCATCGTTCCTTCAACTGGGAAACTGGCGTTGGATATGATGTGCGGCGAATGGGGTGCTTCGCGTTGTAGTCCAAAGAAATGGTTTGATTTTATGGGTGATGCTTCTGATAATAACCCATATGTTCCATTTCAAATCACTTATATTACCGATCCAATTCCGGGTTATACTCAGCTAGATCCACCTACTGTACCGTGCAATAAGGCTGTTAACGTGAGTTTTAATTCGATTTAGGATAATAAAAAAATAACGGACCATTCTAAAAAATTTCGCGTGTTTTGGACAATTCCAGAATAAGACGTTACCATGTGCATGTGTTGATTGTGAACAATCTTGCCCGAAGCCATCGCCGTTGCCGCCGCCACCAAAACCATTCACAATATTCGGCCTGGATGGATACAAAGTGTTCATGGCCGCATTGTTCGTTGTTTTTTCAGCACTATTTTTAATCGGCGTTTGCCTTTATCCAAGTAAATCCATGGATGGTAAGTTATTCCGTAACATTGCTTTTATGTCTACATGTAAACGGTCTATGAATAACCGAAGCAGAAGAAGAAAACAAAGTGTTGACCCAAAGTGGTCCAATTATTCTTATATCATATGCAAAGAATTGATGCAGACATCATTACTAGAGAAAACTGCTCGAATGCAAGCTACGAATTTCAAAATCTTTGTGTTCTTCGGATCATTTGTACGCAAAAAAATGTTTATAACATAGACAAGTACAGTCAGAATATCCCCAATTCAATCGTAACATAATTATGATGAACAAACCGGAAATGGTCTTTTTCAAGTCAATTTCGTAAATTAATCTATTCATTAAATGGGTCAATGGATTGTTAATTTCCTTTTCAATGTCTCATCAGACATATTATCGATCTTTTCACACTGGTGTATGGTAGCTTTCATCTTCTTTTCTAATCTAATTTTTTATCTTAATCTTAACTCTTTTGGTTTTTGCAATTAATCGATAATGATACTTGATGGCACTCGGCACATTTGAAACAAAAAAAAATCACACAAAACAAATTCCTTTACACTTCGCAATCGTGTGTGTAGCGGGTTTGGTTCGGATAGACTGCGTTCATGGTGAGATAAATTCAAATTCGGATCGGCGGTTAGGAAGAAATGGACCACAATGTCAACCATGCGACGCAGATGCAATTGACAGTGAAGACTCGCCATTACAGTCAAAACGTTCGAGTAGGTTTTCGACATATTATTCTAGATTGTATTAAAGTTTTTAAGTTTTTTTTCCACTTCTTTGGTACACGTGAATATTACGCATTAAATCGTAAATGACATTTAAATTATGACGGAAATGCCATTACACTATCCATCGTATGATCAAAGAAAAACATTGGGTATTTGTTTTCGAATGCATGCAAAGCAATCATTATTATCATGATAAAGATCCTTTGCGAACCTGGACACTGAGTAATCAAACCCAGTGACCAGTTCAAATCATATCATCAATCGCTTTTATTGACTTTTTTGGGGGGAAAGTAATTTTGGAGGAAAAAAAATCACAGTCATCACCACATTGCTTTCGATTTCACGGTTATCACAATGAAATGTTACAACTTATCTTGTTTGATTTTATGTGCACGGAATCTGTTTATCATTTTGCTTCTCACCATTTTGTGGGGGAGGGGGGGCTTTGAATCTTATAAATATTCGTTTTGTGTTTTAAATGACCTTGGAAAAAAAAACCAACAAAAAAATGTAAATAACTGCTTCGTAATATATAATGAGTACCTATCATGATGCGGCTATTGTTATATCTACGGTTCATGAAAATCATTTATCAACAAATCAATACGAGCGTGTCGGTAGCTTCAAAAAGAAAAAAAATAACAACAGCATGTGTTGACTTTAACTTAATCACTCAAAAATGATTTGTACGTCTATCATTTTTGTGTTTTGTTTTAAGCCGCAATTCGTCTGATTTAGTTTACCGTAAACGCTGACATATTTGATAAACCTTCAAGTGCAAAAATTCGATTTATCATTCAATTGATGGATAGTGTTGTTGTTTAAAATAAATCCGCTTCATTTCTTTGGGGTAATATTAATCTAATAATCTAGCTTTAGACGGGGATGGTGGGGTTTATCATTAGATCCCTTAAACACGTTTGTACATGTGTACATTGCGTGATATATTCGCATGCTTTACATTTATTTAAACGTTGAACAATTTCAGCAATGCTTTGTATTTGCGTCTTCATTTCGTATGTTCTCTTTATATTGTACTCGCGTTAGCTTCACCGGTAAACTAGTTGCTCATCTGGATTGTTAATTTCAGGTGGAACATGGGAAGGTGACCCAGATCTTGATAGGCACCAGAACAATGGAATGGGAAGTGATGAAGCTGATAGTGGATACTTTGAGCGGCTGGGAGCGCATACGGAAATCTTTTTCGAAAAATGCTTCACAGCATGGGGTACATGGTGTGCCAATAATCCATGGCTGGTTCTGTTCATAGGTAAAGACAGGTTAATAACCATTTTATCAACAATTTACTCACAACTTTACTCATTCGACGCAGGTTTCTGCTTTGTTTGTGCGATGGGACATGGCATAAAGTATCTGAAAATCACAACCGATCCGGTCGAACTATGGGCAGCGCCCAATTCACGTTCACGTATCGAACGCGAATTTTTCGATTCTAATTTTGAACCATTCTATCGAATTGAACAGGTTGGTGCTATGTCCAAAATTAATTTCAATTGCGTAAATATGAAGTGAATAATTCTTTTTTTTTAAAACAGATTATAATTAAAGCAAATTTACCTAATTTCACCTATGATACATCGAATGGGCCCATTCAATTCGGACCAGCATTCAATAAAACGTTTTTACTCGAAGTGTTTGAGCTACAAAATAGCATTAAAAGTGAGTTCAATTTTTCGAAAATCTATCGAATATCACTGTTCAATATCCAATACTTTATTTTCTATTTTCCACCAAAATTATAGTGCTGGGTGAAGGGACCAATCACAGTTTGGAGAAGATTTGTTTTGCACCATTGAGTTCTGAATTCACGGGACCAGTCAAACCGGCCGATTGTGTTGTACAATCGATTTGGGGCTATTTCCAAGATGACAAGGTGAAATTTGAAGAAGAAGATGTCGACAGCAAAGGTTTCAACATTACGTACTTGGATACGTTGATGAAGTGCTTTGGAAATTCATTCGATCCTGAATGTTTAGCTCAGTACGGTGGTCCAATTGATCCGGCCATTGCACTCGGCGGATTCCTAGAAAGCGGTCAATCACTCAGTGGAACGACCGATTACAACAAAGCAAACGTTGTTATTTTAACATTTTTGGTGAATAATTATCACAAAAAGGAGCGCTTAGAGCCGGCCAAAAAGTGGGAAGCATTGTACGTTGAATTTATGAAAGATTGGGTGAAACACAACAAATCAAAACACATCGATATCGCATTCTCATCAGAAAGATCGATTGAAGATGAACTGTTGCGTGAATCAAAATCGGACATTTCAACCATTATCGTGTCATATCTGATAATGTTTGTGTACATTGCAATTGCGTTGGGTCATGTTGAACTCGAGCGATACAGTCGCATTTTGATTGACAGTAAAATTACACTGGGAATCGGTGGTGTGGTGATTGTACTGGCGTCGGTGGTTTCATCGGTGGGAATGTTCGGATTCATTGGTTTACCAGCTACGCTAATCATCGTTGAAGTAATTCCATTCTTGGTACTCGCTGTTGGTGTCGACAATATATTCATTCTGGTTCAAACACATCAGCGTGACGCAAAGCGACCGAATGAGTCACATGCCGATCACGTTGGACGAATTCTGGGAAAAGTGGGACCATCAATGCTTCTAACATCGGTCAGCGAAAGTTGTTGCTTCTTCCTGGGTGGGCTGTCAGATATGCCTGCTGTTAAGGCTTTTGCACTGTACGCTGGAATGGCGCTAATCATTGATTTCGTACTGCAAATCACATGTTTTGTGAGCCTTTTGGCCTTGGATACGGTGCGCCAAGCGGAGAATCGTTATGATATTTTATGCTTTATTCGCGGCAAGCGTGATGACGTGATGACAGTGATGGAAGGAACCTTATTCAAATTTTTCAAATTAATTTATGTGCCTTTCTTGATGCAAAACACCGTTCGAACCGTTGTGATGATTGTATTTTTCGGATGGTTGTGCTCGAGCATAGCCGTCGCACCGCACATCGATGTCGGTCTCGACCAAGAACTCTCCATGCCCGAAGATAGTTTCGTTTTGAAATACTTCCAGTTCATCAAGAAGTACTTAAGCATTGGACCGCCCGTTTACTTTGTTGCAACCGGTCTGAATTACACAAATACAAAGGATCAAAACCTAATTTGCGGCGGACAATACTGTAATGATGACAGTCTATCGACGCAACTGTTTATCGCGAGTAAATCGCCAAACTACACGTACATTGCGCGCCCTCCGTCATCTTGGCTAGATGACTATTTTGACTGGACGGGTTCGCAAACATGCTGTCGCTACTTCCCAAATAATGAAAGCTTCTGTCCACATTCAGGTATGATTTTCATGTGATTTTATTCCGAATCTTCCCATAAATTGATGTGACATTTTTATTCTTTTATTTTCATTCAGATATGGAATGTTTGTCCTGTAACATCAAGTTGGAATCAAATCAACGACCCAATTCTAGTGCATTCGAACACTACTTGCCGTTCTTTTTGCAAGACAATCCAGACGAAGAATGCGCCAAAGGTGGGCATGCCGCCTACTCGAATGCTGTCAACTATCACACAACAAAACTCAATCACACGGATGTTGTAGCATCGTATTTTATGTCCTATCACACAATTTTGAAGACTTCATCCGACTATTATGAAGCGCTGCGTGGTGCCCGCAAAGTGTCATACAACATAACACAAATGATCAAAGCAAATCTACGCTTGAGCGGCGTCACCGAAAGTGAAATAGCCAAAGTGAATGTGTTCCCCTACTCAGTTTTTTACGTATTTTATGAACAATACCTAACAATGTGGCCAGACACCATACAAAGCATGGGTTATTCAGTGCTTGCCATTTTCATCGTAACCTTCGTTCTGATGGGCTTTGACATTCATTCATCGATTGTTGTTATCATCACTATTACGATGATTGTCATTAACTTGGGTGGCCTCATGTACTTCTGGAACATTTCGCTGAATGCTGTGTCATTGGTCAATTTGGTCATGGCTGTCGGTATTTCAGTCGAATTCTGTTCACATCTCGTCCATTCGTTCGCCGTTTCGATGGAAGAGACGCGAGTACGACGTGCTGCTGATTCACTAACCAAAATGGGCAGTTCCATTTTCTCTGGCATTACATTGACCAAATTCGCTGGAATTCTGGTGCTAGGACTGGCAAAAAGCCAAATTTTCAAAGTTTTTTATTTCCGAATGTACCTGGGAATCGTACTATTTGGCGCTGCACATGGTTTGATATTCCTGCCAGTTCTTCTTAGCTTTATTGGTAAGTGACTGTCCTCCTTTCCATTGGTTTTTATTGTTCATTGCAATCACTAGCAATTTTTATACACGAAGCTTTGACCAAATTGGTTATGGTTCTATTGACATGTGGTCTATGGAGGCATTTTTAATCCACGCATTTTTCATTTTGTCAAATGAAGTAATACATACGTATAAGTTACATCATTTTCTGCATTTGAAAACAAAGTCAAAGTGAGAGATACGCCGACTAAACGATGTCTAAACAATCGAGACATTAAAACAACATCATTGTATCTGTCATTCATTGTGTCTTATATAGGTGCTCCTATTAATAAGGTGAAATTGGCGAAATATCGACGACAAGATTTTCAAGTTCATGAAACAACACTGTCAACAAATGTAAGCAAACCGTCGATTTGGAAACTTAGTCCAACTTTATCAATTCAACTTTCGCTCTTCTTTTGTTTGCTTTTTTCTGTGTTTATTTTTTTTCTTTTTGGATTTTATTTTTATTGGAAGCACAATTGCTTGTTGCACATACATTTAGATTTTTTTTGTTTAACTTTCTGTGAGTTTGCTTATTCCACTGATTTATGTACGATAGCTCTTTTTCCATGTGTTCTGGTATTCATGTACATGTTGACGCATGTCAAAATTCACCGATTGAATTTATTTACGAAATTACCTTCATTTACACTTGCAAAAACTGCATTGAATATCAGAACTACTGGCCGCTACTATTTGATTTTGTACATTTTTATGTTTATTCACATTTGATCAATTTGTGCATTTTTTTCTGATTACACAGGCTAGGGTGGGTCGATTTAACAGCTTCATAGATATCAACGATGGTCAGTGCGGCATCGTTAGCTTATGTCCAGAAGAACTGGTTTTTCTTGGGATTTTTCTTTTCGAGACGTTGGTACCGTGAATGGAAAATCACATTCTTGTGATGAAGACCTATCACCAATTTTATGCTCTAGCAAAAATATATGTTCCATGCAGTTTTGAGCGACCAAAAATTGGATTTTTCTAGCATTTTCAGTCAATCCATACTACCTTGACCGTCGAAAAGTGATAAACTGCGAACTGTAAGGCTTAGAGTCTAAGTCAGTTGACGTCGTCAACCCCAGATTTTTGGAAGAGCATTGGAGATAAATCCTTCACAATACTGTGATGCACAATTTAGGGCAGTTTTCGAGAGAAAACTCGCACGACAAAAAATGTAACTCTGAAAATAATCTAACGATCCCGCTTTAGCAATCTACGATATCTACGTAATTGCCTCACCCTATCACACACTACACACCAAAACCTATTTCACAAAAATTACAATTTTCAATCTTAAGATATTCGAGTAAATCGACATTATTATCATTCAAGATTTTAGTACCGGAAATGCTGTAAGCATATGTTGATGTTTGTGAAATGGGCAGCCGATGGATTCAAAATAGAATTTTATGATATTTTGGTCACATCACACGTTTTTTCCTTGTGTTTTTTGTCCACAAAATTTGTGTTAATATGTAAACGTATATGTTATTCGTTGTTATCAAGATTCCCCGTTAATAATCGATTGTTGTTTTCGTTAATTTAGGCGTGATGCGAAACAAACGACGTAATAATACTTACGTCATCAACCATCCCCTCAACATCGACGTTTCATCCAATGCAAGCCTTTCAAATTCGCTTGCACAATCTAATGCCACAAACAATTATGTGTCATCGTCGACTGCAATCTCGTCATCAATGTCCGAACGACCAACCCACGGATCTTTGAAATCTGTAAATTCGCTGGACGACAATCATCGATCACACGAGCTACCACATAAAATGCAACGTTCCCAATATTCGCAAAATTCAATCGATCTACCGCCGACAACCGATTCATCGACCACTGACCTTGTAACCCGAACGTGAAATGTAAATAGTATTAGAGATATAAATAGATAGCATCAGACAGAGTGCATCGCTCCGACTTCCTCTATATGTGTTTCTTTTTCTTTGTTTTGTTTTGTTTTGTTTTATCGTTGCCATGTATTTATGGATGAGAATCGAGAGCATAGATGCACTTGTCAAAGAGCGACGATTTTATCAAATGCTATTTATAAATCATTTGGAGATAAGTTTTCACAAGTTTTTGAAGTTAAGCGAAGAAGAGGAAGACATAAAAAATCATATTCGATAAATTTAAGATTTTGTGCGGAAAATTAAAAGATTATTGACAACGAAACAAAACAAAAGAAAAACATTGAGAAGTAACAACAACAAAAAAAATAATCTACAAAAGACATCAAAAACTAATTGCTTGTCACATCATCTTTTCATTTCAACTATTCTTCAATAGTTCTTCTCATTTGAAACGAGGAAACGCCTTATTTACTCTAAACATATTGAATAATGCGATTCGAACAATTTGCTTGCATCTGTTCGACAAAACAAATTCAATAAATTATTATTATCATTATTATTATTACTATTCAAAATTCGATTTTCAAAAAAAAAAAAAAAAATCATCATCAAACGCGCTGTGCAAGATGAAAATAATTTCTTCTAAGATCTTTTTTATTCCTTCATTCTGATATTTTGTTCGTCCTTCACATTGCCATTTGATTTGCTGTATTTTTAGCATGCTATTTTTATTACATACCGGAAATTTGCACACAAAGCAAACCAATTTATTTCACCAACATCTGCTGAAACCACTAAATCTATTATTTATTAGTTTTTTTTTCGCATCTCTTGAACATTTTTCAACAGCCCGATTGACAGTTTGCAACTCTCGTTCAATAAATTAAAATACTAGAATACGTCACGCGTGACGGAAACACCACACAAACTTTCGTGGAAAGTTAAAATTAATGTGAAATGCTGAAAGATTTTAAACTCGAAAAAAACTACATATAAATACAGAATATGATGATACTTATTTCATGTATTTTAGAGAAAACAAAATACACACAACAACGGAGTGCCTTCAAATTGCTTTTTTAGATTATTCTTAGAACATTAACTGAAAACATAAAAAAAAAGAAAAAGAAGAATGGGTCCGGAAAAAGTTTAATATGTATAAATGGAAACTCCTCTACTTAAATCTCTCATCGGAGTTTCCCATACCACATACATGAGACATATATTCATTTAATGAAATAATCAAAGGCTTCTTCATTCAGCTGTTTGTCGTCTTTTGAAGACGTGCAAAAGGCTGGAGCTCTTTCTTAATCCGATTAGTTGTTGTTGATTGAAAAAATATATTCAAAATTTGAGCGTTGATGGAGAGTTTTGTTTTTGGTTTTCATTTTTTGTTTTTCGAATGAAAATAGATATGCATTTTTAGGGCAAGGAATTCAAAAAGGAGAGAAAAAAAATACACAGGAACAAGTTGGCAGTGGAACAAATTTGAATAATAAGTTTAGGTTAAAACATTAATGTATTGCGTTGGCTTTTTAGCATCACTAAAACATTAAAATTGTCAAAATGAATTCATCCATTTGTGCATTCCACATGTAGAACATTCTTTTGGGACTGATTAAAATTGTCATTTAATGTTTCGCCATTTCGCTTTTTTTTCACTTTTCGGCTTGAGTACTTTTGTTCAACTCGTAAGCTACCGTAAAACGAAACGAAATCAAACGAGTATTTTTCTGTTCTCATTTTAGTGCAATTTATTAGTAAGTTTGTGTACGAACGAGTGCATCAAATATCCGACGTGTTTGGTTCAAATGAACATCGTGTGTTTGCACCGTTGAAATTTGATGAATACGAGAAAATAAATGTATTGAGATGCAACTCAATTTATGGATGGTGGATATTACAATTGCGTGAATAAACAGACAAAAATATGTTTTCAGTATTACGTCCTTTATTTATGCCTTAGTTGAACCATCGTTTGTGAACTGAACTGAAGCGATTATAAAAGTTGCGTAAATTTTATTTTGTTTCGGATGCGGATTTTTTTTTATTCTGGATATACGATGACATTTCGGCTCAAATGCAATCAAATGATTTCATAAAAAGTCACAAGTAGAAATATGCATTTTTTTTTCAAAATTTTGCCTCATATTATTATTATCTAATGATTACATGGAATTTAATCAATGGCTTCGGTATATTTTAAAGGGATTCTATCAAAATTTTAAGGTTTTGCCACTTTTTTGTGATGTCTACTAATCGCAAGATTTAAACAAAACAAAAACAAAGTTAGTATTATTAGCATAATGAAATTCACCATTGTCGCTATTTATAAATACAAACAATGCAACAACCACAACCACAACAATGAGAATAAAACCAACTGTAAAAATAAACCAATAAATGCATAATGTAATTGAAGAACAAGTCGTTCTTTTTATATTAAAAAGGGAAAAAAAATGCAAGAGCAATTAACAAAATAGACTGGCCAGGTCTCTAAACACTTCGTTATTTGCTTGAATGTCCTTTGTAGACGAAGCATATGTAATATATGCTTAAAAATCAAAGAATTTAGTTTATGTGCAACAAATTAGTATAGAACAATATAAAATTTATAGTGAAAAACAAACCAAACAATACAAGTTAAATACGTTGACAAACAGGATAAATTTTAAATATGTATAAAATCTATATTTTCAAAACAGAGAGAGAAAAATAAAAACCAACAAATTTGCTGAAAATAATCAATAAAAGACGCTAATAGTTTTATATACCCTGAGAATGACATGACGATATATAGAGTCAATGGAATCGTTTTCATGTTAAGGCCATAAAAATTATTTTTCTGTTTTCCGATATATATTTTTCCCCTCAGTAATAAACTACCGACAACAACTACAAAATAAAGAAGAAATAAATACGGCTGTTAAACGAAAAGGATAGAAAAATGAAATATTTATGGAAAATGTATTACGAGAGTGTTTATAAAACGTGAACTATGGAATTTATTCATCGAATTGTTTTTTTTTGTTGGCAAAGAGTGGAGAAATGTGTTGAAAACGAATATTTAAAAAAAGAAAAAAAAGTATATATAATGATGTAATAGAACTTATACATGGAAACAAAAGTGGAGAAAAAAATCTAAATAAAAAAAGGTATATTTATGTAAATTGTACGCGAGCCTTTCGATTATTTTATTTGTTTATCGCTGATTTCAGGTGAATGCGCGACGTTGGACACATGTAGTACGAACAAAAAATATAAGAAAAGGTAATGTCGAAAATCGATGCTTTATTAAAATACAATAGGAGCGAGTGAAAGAAATTATTTGAGCGACAACAAAATTCGCGAATTAAAAAAAAAAGAATTCGCCTTGTGGCGGCACTTACGGTGTCAATTTTTTGTTTATTTTCACTAATTCCTTGCATTTTCGCAGACACTAAACAATGCCACGTATTTTTTCTATGCACATTGTTCCCTTTTGTTTTAAAACTATTCGATTATGGCAACAAGCATTGTTTGTCGCTACTCTATATCGTTTTTTTTTTCTCTTTGCTTTCTATATTCAAGCCAGAACTAGTTGAAAATAAACACAAGAGACAAGATCACATATTCATATCAAATTGGCTTCTGACCAATTTATGTATGCAATGACTAAGAAGAGAGACCGTACGAAACCTCAAATGAGCATACCGATTTGGGCGTATGTGTCAATTGCAACAATTGTGCTCGTGAAAACGAAAAAAAAGTGACAATTCGAATATAAAACTCTGAACAGAAAAGAAGAAGAAGAAGAAACAGAAGCCGAAGGGAAAAAAAGACAAAAGCAATAGCACCGCAAAATATTGAAAATAGCCTGCTCTCGGTTGGTTGGGTGGCTCGATTTTCAAGATTTTAGCCCCACTGAATTAGATGTTTATTTAGACGGTTCGCTTCGAACAATTATTTCAAATAGCAAACAAAGCTGCAGACAGCGAGCAAAACGCAGAAAATACAAAATATGTGGCTAATGCCATGCTATTTAATCAATTCGAAAATCTCACCGCTCGTTCCGTTTTCATTTTCATGGTCTTCATTGCAATCATTTCGTTCACTTGCTAGAAAACACCGAACACTTTTTCAATGTTTAAGTGACGTCAATCAATATGAAACCATTTTTTTCTCTCTTCTTCGCTTTCGCTTGAGTTTTTCGTTCGTTCGCTGTGTTCGGGGAGGGAAAAAAAGGTCTATTTGAATGTAAAATTACTGAAATTCACTGCTTTTCATTTACTTGCATTTCAATTTAGACCGACCGACAATTTCGAATGTCTAACGTTTTGATGAAACATAACATTTTGATCAGATTTGTTGTCGTTGCTACAATTGTCATTCACGTTTCACTATGCTTTTGTGGCTAGGCATTTGGTGCAATCAAGAGACGCACAAAGGGGCACGCATCAGAAATGAACACCCAGAAGCCGCAAATTGTTGAAGGGATTTTCGGCTTTTCTTTTTTGGATGTACCACTGCTTTCGCTCCCACTCTCAATACAATGTAAGATGATGAAGAAAGCTGTGCTAATGCTCAGGGTTCATATTTTTTTTTCACTTCAACGTTATTAAATCGCCTATAAACAGTAAATAGCATAATTGCCGGTCCCTATTAACCTCGCCAAGCGTACAATTTCAACTAACGAATCCGTGGCCAAGTGAAATTTAATGGCCGGTGGGTCCAATCGGTGACGAACGCAAAACGTGATACTTGTTGATTAAATGTACGACTCTCTTTCGACTAAAGGCTGGATTGCCTATGCCTACCGGAGAAAAAAAGTGCCAATGAACATTTCATCAAACATTCTTTCGTCTAATTCCCTCTCTGACCGCAATCCAAATACTAACCATTACCTATAGCTGTGGAGGCGTATTCACCTGAAACATTATTATGTGTACAATGTACACATTTCGACGGTGCTGTTAATTAATCGTAGTACTGGGACCGGTGTACTTTTTAGCGTGACACAAGACTAGCAGTTCGTGTTTATCGTAAATCGGCCGAGTCGAAATCGGATTCATGACCCAATTCAATTCCGTGTGTCGATTCAAGTTCAATTTTACATTAGTAACTTTTCGATTTTTATCGAATCGAAATCGATCGAATGAATGGTTTTCCCTCCAATTTTCTGATTATCAAACGCGGTCGTCATTAAACATTTGAATAACGCTATTAAAGCCAGACCAAGTCCTATGATTGGAGGAGTAGAGTAATAATTATTTTTCATAACCGCTGTATTCACGACCCCACGAACTATTCTTGGTGGGGACCGTTCAGCCGTAAGATATATTTATTTAGGATGGGAAAAATAATTGTATTCATTATTTCAAACAGAAAATCCGTTTGAAATTAACGATGGTACGAATTCAAATAAAGCATTCTATCTCTACGAATGTTTCTATCTCCCTTGCTTACCAAACTGTAAATTATACTAGATTTTAGCAAATGCTTTGCGATTTATGCTCGAATCGTTTTAAACATACATCTCATTTTACCGTCCTTGTACGGCTCCTGATGACCTCGTCCATATCAACTGTCAAATATATCTTTCTGTCGGCAATCAATGATCGAATGAAATCATCTTGCAATTTGATATTCCGTATAAATTGGATAAGTAGCAAATCATTATTATGCGAGTATCGTGTGCGAAATACAATCGAATGCTAAAAATAACGAATAAATTTGTTTCGAAGTGCAACAAAAAATATGCGACATAACAATAGAATGACAGTGGCCCAGTAAATAAAAGCGGAAACTTTCGTCTGCAACTCAATGCAACAGACGCAACAACAACAATAAAACAACAATTCGGTCTGTTTTCACGACCGATGTGCATTTTCAATTGAAATGATTTCTTTGAAAATGAAATGTGTAAAATATGTGACCAATGAAATAATCACATCGGAAAACTTTATTCACGACTTGTCTTGTATCTTGTATGAGATCTTTCACCATTCCATCAAATCGAATTAATATTGGCCTGATGATATATTACATGTCGTACATTTTATTACATTATTATTTGTATTATTCCAAGAATTTTCCCTGCTTGCTGTGTATGTCACTGTACGATATATAGTTTGTTTGGACATGTGTGGCACCGCGGCATCCGTCTTACACCAGCAAATGATGTGTGAACGCAAACGAGTGGAATCGAGTAATTACATATTGTTTGAAAAACCGAGAAAGAAGAAAGAAAAAAAAGTTTGGTCGTTCATTTTAAGCGTTGTCTAGGACCTATTAATGCTCCTGGGAAATTTCCTTTATATTGGCATGCGTCTGATAAAGCGACCGCATCGTCCACATCAACAAAAACAACACAAACTAAACGAACAAAAATATCGAAAGGAAAAAAAAACGAAACAAATGAAGCAACGATAAAGCTCTCATTTGCCGCAAAGATGTCGACCCGCCGCATTCGAGAAAACGTAGCAACAGTTTGTCGGTCATGCCGTTTTCCGACTGTGTTTTTTTTTCTTTCTCTCTCGTCTTCTCTGTGTGTTACTGCTCTTCTGTTCGTTGGTGTGCGGTGTCAATGGGCGAAAAATGAGGTAAATGCGAAAATTAGAAACTCGAGTGAATCGTAATTATTTTCACATGTGTGAATGTGTTGATCATAATATTAATGGACGTTACGAACTGTCGCGCTAGTAGCCAACGAACCGAACTTCTAACGTCGTAATACGATTTCACGCTTTGAAATAAAATTGTGTGTATTAGCGCGCGCATCAGGCAGCATTCGCATAAATGTGGGATATACGTAATCGTGTACACACGTTTTTTCAGGAGTGTGATTCAGAGCTAGGTTAACGCTGTGTGCCTGCGTAATCGTCTGCCGCTGATTTTTCAGTTGTGTATTTTCGCATCTGTGTGTTTATTAAGTGGATTGACATTGCCAATTTCATTACTTATATTTCCCTCGTATTTTTTTTTCTTCATCTCATTTGTTTCTTTTGTTCCTTTTGATTTTCGATTTCACCGAATCATCGCCGCAAAAATACCCCAAACGAGCTACAGGCCGAGCAAGCAAATATGCTTTATGTATCAAAACAAGCTCTCACTATTTATATAGAATGATATATGTATGTTGGTATTGTTTTAACGGATTCTCATTCTCTCTTTCTTCTTTTCTCTCTTTCTTTTGCTTGGTTTTTTTTCTCTTCTTTCCTCTTTTGCAAATCCTAAAGGCAATCGGTAGCGAAATATGAAGCGAAATTTATGTAAAATCAGAAAATTAATCGAAAAAAAGAAAATCGCACGCGACATAAGCGAAGCGAGAGAGAAAGCGCGCGCTCATTATATTTCAAACGACGCAAAGTGTGCCCGGTCCGTTACGTGTGCGAGAGGAACGACACATTAGATAGAGTACTCCTGCGCCCGAGATCCCAAGATTCCGCGCCACACGTATTTCGTTGGGTGCATGAAATTTTGAATTTCAGTTAGAAACAAAACGCGAACGAAGTCGGTCATCAAGTGTGAGCTCTCAGCGAAAGTCAATTTTTATAAAGCCCATTTCGGTTTCGCCATCCAACTCTCGTCAGTGAGCGATATTTTATTTGAATAAAATTTACAATCTTTTTTTATCACTGTCGGTACCATAAAAAATAATACTTTGTTGTTCGTACATCACGTCTCTTTCTCTTTCGGAAAACCGAAATCACGATTTGTTTGTTTTTAATCGAACCAAAGCAAATATCGATTTAATAATAATAATAATACACATCAAATCAAAATATAAATCGAAACAAGCGGAAAAGACGCGGAAGATAAAGCATACAAAAGTGAAAGAGCAACGAAAGGGAAAGAACACACTGAACGAATTAATATTTTTTTTCCTTCCTCTTCTTCTCATACTTAATTTGTAATGTAAACGACCAACAGAAAAAAAAAATTTGTCTTGTTTTTTGGTCTTCTGTTTTTCTGAATAGAATTTTGTCGATAAAAGCGGTATTTCGTGTGCTGTGTGCCAACGGTGTATTGTTCAGTTGTTGATTTTGTGGTGCATGTGGAGAATACTTGAGTTTTGAGAAAACCAAGTGATAGCAAGAAAGGGAAACCAAACAAAATTACACGGACAAGTACTATAGGCGTACTGAAGCAAAAGTAAATCGAGGCAAGGACAAAAGCAACACGATATAAAATCCGTTCGATTGAGTTAGGACAAATTATAACGTGCTTCGTTGGAATAATGGCCTATTCGTGGGACAATCGCGTTGATTTTGTGGTGCGTTATATGTACGGTAAGTGACTCAAACAATCTTTTGTCTTTACTTTCATTTTTCCATTTTTCACATTTATTTTTCATTTCGTGCGTGTTATTGAACACTCATTTCCTCTTTAAGAACAATTATTAGCTTTAAAATATACTCTTGTTGATGTTTAGCGGCGATGACATGAAGTCTGTCTATTCTATATAAATTTCAAAAGTATACATATGTTCAGAGGTGATTTCCGAACAGAATTTGTCTCTGAAAGCGAATCAAAATGAAACTCATCCAAAAGGATACGTAAAGTAAATGTTAATTAATGCCAAAATGTCGAGAGTCGAGTTTCACATAACAAAAGCAACTGAAAAATCAAACGAATCGATTTATTTTTTCGCTCGCATTTTGTTTGTTTCATTGGCCTTTTCTGCAAACAAACGAGAAAAAAAACCTGAATAAAATAACATCTGTGAGCTGGTGCTATCTCTCTCTCAGTCTCCTACATATGTTTGGGTGTCAAATAAAACGACATCAGTGCAAAATCAGCGTGTAATTACCTATATCGGCGGCTATAAATAAATATACATTTAAAATGAAACCACTACATGCGTGAGTAAATCAAAGTGACCACTGTGTGTAAAGCTGAACACTTTTTTTCGAAAGGAAAAAAAAGAAACGACAACATTCACCACGGTCTAAATTTAAGCCAAACATGTACAAATCGCACTAGGCCGTGGGACATTTGGTTGAGTTTCAATTTTGCTAATGTTCTGTAAACACTAAATTAATTAATTCATTGACAAGATCGATTTACCGCAATTTGATAGCATGTGTATAGCAAGTCCATCCATGTGCAGTATATTACGTACATATATGTACCTATATGAAAAATATTCGTTTCATTTGCGAATTTCTGTTTGATGTTTATTATTTATTGATTGGCGCCCGCAGACATTGACAACAACGGATTCTTGGATTCGAATGATTTCGAGTGCATGGCACTCCGTGCCTGTATCATCGAAGGCCGAGGAGACTGCAACCCAGCCAAACTGGCTGAATATCAGCATATAATGCGCAGCCTATGGGACGAAATCAGCGACCTAGCCGATTTCGATAAGGTACGTGAAATGAAGCACACACACACACACACATTATATTTTGTCGAATTCAATTCGATTCGATTATGAGCCATGTTATTTTTGTTACTGACATGCATGGGTTGCCATTAATTACAACCTATCTATCTTGATTGATTTGACATGTTTACGAATTGTCGACCCAATTTAAAATCGCTAGCATTGCTTCTTTTTTTATTTTTCTTTCTCTTTCTCAAATCGACCATTTATAGGATGGCAAAATCTCAACAGAAGAATTCAAACAAGCCGTTCAGAAGACATGCATAGGCAAGAAATATAGCGAGTTTCCCCAGGTAATTGATTTTCTTTTGTCAATTCGGTACGGGAGACAAATTCGGTTTCCGTGTGTGCTGTTCGAAATGTGTTTAATTAAACTCCGCCGAAATTAGCTTTCGCGTTAGTTTAGATTGGCCGTTAGATAAAACTCTATCCACACAATATCCATGCAATGGAAGTGAAGTGGTTTAAAGAGTTGATGTGATTGTAAAAAATTGATATTGTTTCAATTACAGTGAAGTGGTGTGGTTGACTGCTGTGTGTCGACAGACAGTCGCTATTTTTATGTGCATACATTTGACTTGATAGTTCCCCTGAAGCACACACACACAGACACACAAAGTTCTCAGTTCAAATCTAATTTGAATCCAACTCACTCTTTCTCTCTCTCTTTTTCTCCCCTTTTGCGGTTGCAGGCAATGAAAGCGTTCATTGAAGCCAATTTCAAATCGATAGATATCGATGGAGATGGAATTATTGGAGCCAAGGAATACCGCTATAATTGCATTACTCGCATCGCTGTTGAGAATATTCAAGTTGTTGATGACGCATTCGCCAAACTATTGGATGTAAATGTTTCTAATCCTTGGCTCATATGTTTTATTTTCGCATATTACTATATGCGAAATCCCTTTTTCCCCAGCTGTATTTATAAACGACCGTTTATTTTAAATTACAGGACGAAGATCGACGACGGGGCGGTTTGACGTTGGCTCGGTACCAAGAATTGTACGGTCACTACTTGGGCAACACAGACGAAACACATCCTGGTGTCTACCTATTCGGACCATTGAGCCTATAAATGCAATTATAAACAACAGCAAGAACACTAACACATACTTTTTCTATTAATATTCATTTATTTGGAGCCCCGTTTTTTTTCGTTTTTCTCCACAAACACACTGAAAACAAAAAAAAATTTAAATAGAAACAATATCTTCTATATCAAAAGCGGCCCTCTATCTCTGGCGTTCAGAACCAAAGAGAAGAAAAAGATAAAAAAAGACAGAAAAAAAACTTATGAAGACACAATGGAGCTGTTAATCAATTGAATTACTACGATTATTTATTTTATTTATTTTGTTTGTACCGTATATTTCTATATATTCAATTCAGCATTGATACACATCCAAGGGACGAAAATTGAAGAAAAAGTTGAAACAACGTTACTACGTGTGTCAGACCCTCGAAAACCATTTTCGATCAAATGCGACAAAGACAGAGACAACAAAACAAAACAAAAGTGATTTTACTCGATTGGTGTGTTTTTTTTTATTTAAATGTATAATAACATTCGATGTGCTACATAGCGCAGCATTGCGTGTGAGTTTTACATTCACTATACGACGTGTGTCATTTTATCAGCGGTTCATTAATTATTGAAGCTACCCATGATATACACTGTCATGACGTTCATGACTACGTCGACTACTTGCGTTGCCTGATCTAAATATCCTCGTATTGATGTTTTGAAATCGTTAAAATTATGTTGTGTCACAGTCCAATGTGGGACAAAACGTGAATTGATTTAATGTGAATGAAAAGAAAGATTATTGTTCTTGTTTCTCCTTTTTCGACGTATCTTTCTTCTTTTTCTTCTCTATTTGCGACATTTCAAAGAAGCAAATGACAAAAATCTAACATTTTATCTCTGTAGCTCAACGAGGCGAAAAAAAAGAAGAAAAAAAATTTTTTAAATCCTTCATTTGCATGAATAATTACGGATGAGAGAATTTCAAACAAAACGACAACGTAATGCCATTACATTAAATCCACACGATGAGATGTTGTTCGTTCGAGCGATTATTCATTTCCTGGAATGCGACATTGCTCATCTGAATTCTAAATTATGCCGTTTTTTTTTCTATCATTATCCGATCTCTGTATCATTGTAAGGGAAAATGAAATAAATGTTTACTTAAATAAAACCAAAAGACCGCCTTTTTACTTATTATCTTTCCAGACGGAGCACACTTGAAAAACATAATATCCAATAAGGTTTTTGCATGCTATTACGGTGTTTTCAATAACACTGTCAATAAGAATCAATTTGCCGTCTACCTTTGGCATGAAAGAAAATCAAGTGTCACAAAAGGAATCCAGTGTTGAGATGCTTTGCAAATCAAATACATGCAAACGAGTCTACAATTACAAATGCAAACGTACAGTAAACTACGACCATACTTGAATTTCTCAATCGCATCGTCATCGGCTAATCGCCTTCACACTACCAAACAACATGTTCGAACTAAAGTTGATACATTTCTCTTCTTCGCATCGCATCACTCCGTGACAAACATCGCCGGATGCTTTATATTTACAATTTCGTACAGTGGCAACGTGTTTGTATTGCAAACCTCTCTTTCTCTCATTTCAATTTCTGCTCTGCGTCGATAGTGAGTTAGTGTGTGCACGGAGCATACATTTAAAGTAGGCCGTGATTTTGAATTATCCAAAATGTAAATGAGAAAAGGATAGACAAACATAACACAAGTGCGTCGCGGCATAGACATCAAGTATGCGTCGTACAAATACGCCAAGTCTGTCATTTCGTATCTACGGATTTAATGGTTTAAAAAGAGCACATTTAGCCGAATAATAACAAAGAGAAAAAAAAGCCGATCGTTTCATTTGAATTTTTTACGCGTGGAAAAAACTCGAAATGTCGTCGACGCCAAATCGCAGCACGCACACAAGCACAAACCATTCGGTGAGACATAAAAATTGCAAATTTTTGCGTTGAAAATAGACAAAATGCTAATCGACAATTGTCATGGGAATTGATATTTTCATTAGGAACATGCTGAAGGTGAAATGCACGAAGAAGACCATGTACACGTCGTGGAAAATGTTATTTCAATGTACCAGGCAAACGTAAGTACATGCCATTCATTTGGTTGTTGTTGTTGTTGTTGGTGGATTAAAAGTTTGGTGCATGGGTTTGGATTGGCTTTTCATTAAAATTATGCATATTGGCGGTGGTTATTCTTCGTTCGTTGCCCTCTGACTAAGCATTGCGAATTGCGATTTTCATTTTCACCGAAAAAAACTTAACCTAAATATCGGAATCACGTGGCAATAGACTCAGTGCTTAACAGAAGTCAATGCAAATTACCATCGAATATTTCACTTTCATAAAATTTCATCGATCAATTCAGAAAATCGACAAAAAGAATGTTTGGAATGTTGCGTTAATCGATGTACTCGACACTTTAGTACGGAATCACAATGCATACATACGAAATTTTCGGAACATTGGCATTTCCTTGGATGCTACGATGAAAATTTATGAAGTGCGGGTTGATTCGGTTTGCAACGACGTTCATCGGCTGAGATATGGCGTTGGATCGAATGGTAAATATTTTGCATCACACAAAATCTGTCAAACATTCAAATGTCAAATTTCTTGTAGCTAGAAATGTGCCAAATGCAAAAAATGATCCAGCTGACATCAACGATCAGAATTGTGATGACCAGATGGAAGAAACTCCACAGAAAAGACGAAAACAGCGTAAGAAACGGCGAACAGTTAACATGAATATTGCCCGTGAATATCATATGAATGCTCCGCTAAATATGATATCACTACCAGACGATTTGACATACCGATTGAATGAGATAAGTGGCGATGCAGCGGATGCAAATCGATTATTCACGACAATATTGCCAACCAAAAACGCACTTCTTCAACTGTTTGCCAAGGATAAGTTCTTCAGTACAAGAGTCTATGACCCGCTTGAGGTAAACCACAGCAATTGATCAGACATTTTCCACTCATTTTCTTCATTGTTGCTCGTTCAATTTCAGTTTCAAGATGATTGCATGTACGAAAATATGGAAATTGTCATACTACCGATTGATCTCAGGTTTGGCGAGCAGTTACCCATTCGGCAAATGCTGTCGGGCTATCGCATTCAAGATAATCCAATCGACGATGACGACGACGAACCCGAAGAGTAAGTTCCAAGAATGTTGTGTGAATACACGATTCAAGCTTAACCTGTTTTCTCCTCTAACTGCAGCATGTCGTTTGTTCATAGTGATATAGCACAGGATTATGCGTTCGACCCCGATTTTGATGTGAACCAAGCAAATCCTATGTGGGTGTCACAAGAAGACGTGGTCGCCGAACAAGATTTAAATAACAATTTTGATAACGCATTAGAATGCGATGATATCGAGAATGCGGACGCTCTGTCGGTGCATGACATATCGAAAGGCGAGTATTCATATCGGGCAATTGCAAATATTCGCAATTACTGGGCAGGTCCATCCTATTGGAAATTCGCATTGAATCGCCAAAGTTCACACAGTACTCAAGCAACCATACGAAGTAAACGCGGTCAACGAGTGAAGAAGAACCCAGAAAAGCCTTCTTTCAACGACTGTCCGGACAACGACTCGTCGGACAATGATGGTTTTATCAAAGTCAAATCGAAAGAAGCCAAAAAAATCCGACGTATCAATTACCGACGATGGTCACCAGAGAAATTGATGCTTCCAGAAAAGTGTGATATTTCAAAGGATTTGTTCGAATTCTACCAGTTTGAACCATCGTGTAATGTACTGCAGCATCGTCACTCGGAACCAATGGCAGAGTCTAATGAGAATTCAAATCATGAAGACGATGATGATGACTTTTTCGTGAGTAGAAGTTTACATATAAATATTTGGTTAATTGTCACGAATTTGCTCGATTTGTAATGAAAATAAAACACCTTCTTCGCAATAGCAAATGGATTTTGGAAGTCCACTTCCAGCGGGAGACTCGGACGAAAATATTTTGAATTTTGAAGCAGCAGAAGATGCAGCAAATATAAGCCAAAACTGGGACCAGGCACCTCAACCGGTAAGCCGAGTTTTTTTTCAGCACATGAAATTAATTAATCACATATCTCATTGAATTCTTACCCGAGTTTAGATGGAAAATATTCAAATTGCATTCGATAAAAAAGCAAAAGTCGTCAACATCGGACGATTGAACAGAGCCACATTGCAGTCGATCGATCGACAACTGGTTTCGACGGCTGCGAATGAATCGGCTCAGAATTTAGACGCAACACAGCCACTCGAACCAGGAAGAGCCACATTCTCGGGCATTTTCCGGGATCATCGAATGAACTTCCGAAAGTTTGTTAAAACCAAATCGGATTTGACGACCGGACTGGTTCTGTTCTCCGTTCTGAATGCAGTCAACAAGGAACGTTTACACATAAACAGACGGCCAGATGATGACAATGATTTTGACATCGTCCAATTGAAAAAGATTCAAAGATTGTCTTAATACAACGAAAATTGTCCAGTTTTCCATTGCGTTGAGCAATTATTTATTATCAGAAATAAGAATGAACTGTGTTTTTGTACAAATCAAGCATAATGCACGAATCACATATAAATAATTTCGGTTTAAAATTGCATTCCAGAGGAAGAATATCGTATCATGTGAAAGAAAATTGTTTGTTGAATAAAATGAAATTTTGTTATGTGTTTTTGATGTGGGAATAAGAATTCCGTTTCAGAAAAAAAAAACATCGCATTTGTATTTCAATTCGTTGCGGAAAAAACATCGCACACTCTGACGAAGAGAGACACTACTCTCTCAGTGAAAAACGCTATGACGTTTCTCACATTGTTTTGATGGGTGTTTCTTCTGTCAACTACATGTGACCGCACATACTTGACGACAAAAATTGTTTGAAAACAAATGCAACAGGTTGAAATGAGAAAAAACGTCAACGCATCATGAGCCAAACGTCAGACTCAGTGTTTGACAGTTGAAACGTCAAGCAGCTCTTCTATCCGTCAGAGTTTTCAATGACAATTGGTTGGATATTTTTGTCTTTGTCATTGATAGATATTGTGAAAACGTAGCGAATGAGTAATTTTTATTTTGTAGAAAAAAACCAATCGAATCATCTCAATTAACAGATGAGTCGTTTAGTTTAAGTGTTTTGTACGCGAATTGCGTTAAGTTCTTGCCATGGACGTAAGTTTCAATGTGAATTTTACACTGTGCAAGTCATAATAAGAATGTTAAAAATCTAGTGAAAAAGTGCTGCAATAATGGCGACGCCATTTATTGAGCTGGGATCAAAGTTGAATTTTTTTTTCGTAAAATGCCTTTGGCCCGCATTTTATTTTGTTCATCACTCGGTATCTAATCAATTGATGCGATTTAATGGATAATGCCCGAAAAAAGCTGAATTTAAAAATTTCTTGTGATTTCGTTTGCACATTATGTGGGACAATAAATACAATTAGAAATTATTGATTTTTCATTTAATTGAAAAATGTGTTTTTTTTGTTTCTTTTCCATCCAGTTGGATTGAGTGAATTTAAACGCAACTGATTCAACAAACAACAATGGCAGATATAAGCACTGAAACGTCCGATTTGCTGGGCTTACCCAGACCTGCACAATTTAACTACGGTAACTTCAGCCACAATGTGTCCCTGGATAACTTGGTTATGAATGCCAATCTGGTAAGAACGCAATGTCATTTCGTGTGATTCCATTCAATAAGAATCTAATAATCGTCGACAAATATAGGCTTGGCTCGTCGGTTCGTTAGCAACATCAATTCTATGGGTAGTCTATATAACATTCTACAATTCACGTGTTGTGGGATACTTTCTGACGAAAATCATAAATCGCATGTTTATGAAAGGATGCTACTTTAAAATTGGTGTGTATACGTAGACTAAATCACGGTCACAGACCATGATATTGCATTTGTGTCGATACTAATTTCAATTGTTCAACAGGTTCACTGAACTTGAATCCATTGGCGGGAAAAATTATGTTTCGTGACGTCGTGTATATTTGTTTTGATTATTCTATTCGTGTGCAAGATGGATATTTTATATTTCGATGGTGGCGTTCGTATGTCCCAAAAGATGTGTCGGAAGATTTATCACATTCAGACACTCGACTTTCGGTGATGCTGAATGGATTCGAGCTGCATGTTTTCAATCGATCTGAAATGTACTCGAAACTCGAAAAAATATTCGGATTAAAGCCATCAATTTTGATTCCGGTATGTCAAAAATGATTCTTTCTCATTTTCAAACCTTTTTTTCGCATCTTTCTCTTGACTCTTTCGTTACGTTATTTATTTTTCTTTCTTCTGCACAGAATGAAAATATGACAGCTGAAGAAGCCGCAAAAATGCGTGAGGTCACCTTGAACTTGGAAAATGAACGGAAAAATAGTGTGTCAACGAATAAAAATAAAAAAGCCAAATCAGAAGCAATGGCAGCTAAAACGTGGCGCGATTTAATTCCAGTTATCAAAATTGACATTTGTTCGGGGCGTTTTGTGTTTGGCAATCGTTTGACGCCGACCACATTGTCACTGTGTGTTGAAGAAGCGAAATGCGTATACAGCACCAAGCCAGCCGCTTCGCGCTTGGACCATTTTATGCACTTTTTAAAGGCAAAAATTGAAAATGCCAAAGTATTATTAGCACCATCGCCAAAATATACTGGCTTGGTTGATGATCCACCCAGGTAAGTTTTATTTGAATGAAGGAAAAAAAAACGCATAAATAAAACATAAAAATTTGGATTCAATTACAGATATATGGGCGAAGGATATGTTGTGATGATGTCTAATTTAGTAGAATTGTACTATTATATTGATGAACCGGGAATCGTGGAAGAGGAGCCGGTTCTGTTAACATTAGCGAATGGTGATGTGGTCGAAGCATCGCCGCCCGTTTGGGGCCTAGACGTAAAATGTGGAAAAGGAACCAATTTCAGTTATGGACCGTGGGCTGACCGACAGAGAGATCATCTCTTTAAATTTTTCTTCCCGCCCGATTGGCAAACGATGCAAGTGACTACGCCGCCAAAGCCAGGCGATCGACGTGAGTATCAATCGTTCGATTTGAGTCTGAGCACTCTGAACGAAGCAACAATCGATGTATTATTCTCCAAGAACAAAGAAACGAATGCAATGCATGTTACAATCGGTCCTGGGTCGTACTTCGAATTAACATTGCCATGGATCATCCTACAAGATGGCTTCACAACGAAAGTAGCCGGTCAATTGTTGCATGTGGAGGCAACAACGAGTTTGCAATACCGTAGTTTAGCCAAATGTGAATCGCTGGAATTCAAGATCCGAGTACATTACCCCCTGAGATTTAACGATCATCAAGAGTGGATCATCAATTTGACTGGCTGTAAAGCGACAGCCTATTTATTATTTGCACATAAGCTCTTCTTCCAAGATTTGATTGAAGATTGGGCCTCGAAAGCCCGACCTGACATACTGGAATTCGTTCCATACACGTGGAAATTCTGCGTTTTGCTAAAAGAATTCGAAATACTCATGCTGTGCAACGATTACAATTGGATCGATTGCTCAAGCACCAACCAAGAAAATAATCATTTGGCGTTCTGTGGCGATTTATTCGATTTGAGTTTTAATCTGCCGTTTGACGATTTTCTACCGAAAACAATTCCTATTCGACTGTGGATCCATGGCGAAGATTTAGATCTCAGTTTGTATTTGCCGGAAATATCGACAACAAGACCGGTGGTCTTGGGAATAGATGCAAATATGAAATTCCTTACGCGCGATGGCCAAGTCAAAAGAGTCAGCGATATTCCTAAGAAAAAATGGCGAAAAGACTGCCTTCGAAGGTACATTTCCTAAATTTGAAAACAAGTCATTCAAATAATTTTAAAATTTTGTCACGATTTGAATTTTCAGTGCCGGTTGGATTGACTGTTGGAGTGTTAGCATCGTTGCAATAAAAATCAATTGGATTTACCACTTGATTCCGCCACTGGGGCCTGTTCCTCAAGCCGATATTACTACACCCGAAAAAGAGGAGATCCTCTTAAGTCCGATTCGAATGCCCAAACTCAAATCGCCAGCATTAAAATGGGTTCAAACCGACTCTGCACAATTCGATCCAAATACACTGCCACCAGACAAAGTCAATGTAGAAATAGAGATTGGATCATCGGTTCTTTTTGCCTATGGTACCATTCTGAGAAACTTCATTAATTTGAAGGTGAGTGAAACCATTTTTGAACAATTGATTCAATATAAAAACTAACAACGATCCGTGTACCTATCTTTTAAAGGAAAACATATTTGGTGAAGATCAAGAATTCACCGACATGAGCGTGAGCGTAGTAAATACAAAATCATCAGTGCTACCGAATCTAGCACAATCAATTCTGAAAGTTCCACTAAACTCTTCGAATAAGGATGATGCATCGAAATCCATTTCGGAAGTGAGTGCTGTTGACGAAAAACCGAAACCGTTCGACCCACGGCTCTATCGTCCACTTGAAGTCATTGTTTCGTTTACGATTCATGACGTTCAAGCTCATATTGTTAAGGTAATGAAATCGAATTGGTTTTGGTAAACTGGGAAAGATTTCAAGTTTTCCTTTGTTTTACAGAGTTGCAATGATAACGACCCACCGTGTCCGATCATTTTGATTGAGCGTCTTGGCCTGGAGCTCAAAAAACGGTTCTACGAAACGGAAATTCAAATTCTGGTTAGCCCGTCATTCTTGATCTCGTCCGACACCGTTGTTCGGCCAAGTAAAGAGAAGCATTTGAAACAGGGTCACTTGCTTTTATCGGCGATGCAGGTGAGTTTCAATCTAATGACCATAAAAATCGGATTGAATTGAACTTTCTTCGAAAATTATTTTCAACTTAGGTGCGTGGCCATGCAATGTTCAGTATGGAAGGAAGGTCATTGGACGAAGAAACTGTCGAATACGGATGGTTGCTAGAAATTCATCTGGGTAAATTGTCAGGCAAATTAACCATACCGCAATTGTATCACATTGTAACGGGATTGGAAACATTCCTAACGCTGGCAATCGATGCTGAAAATGAGTTGCGACCGCCAAATTCCCAACGAGACTGCCATCACGGAGTTTCATCGAGCCAATGTGCCCATACGAAAGACGAAATCAAATACCGTTGCCCAACATCGGAAGATATTAAGTATCGCATGACTCGTGTGGCACTTGATGTTATTGACTTGTATTTGATTGATAGCGGAACGGCATTACACACATGGGTAATATCTTATCGCACATGAAAATGTCATAATCTAAATATAAAACTCACGATTCATTACTTTGATTCAGATATCTCCGGTGCGAGTGTCCACGTGCAATTTACATGGACAGAAAGTGAAATCGGGTGTCACTGCGCTCATTTCCACGGTCCTGATTCGTCACTTTGTGTCAACAAACGGCCATTTTAGTCAAGCAAACAACGGCAGTAGTTCATATAGCAATACAAATACAACGGGAAGTGGCCGATCATCAAAAGTACAACAACCACACAGTCAAAACAATTCGGATGAGAAACGCGAAGATTTGAATATTTTGGTGAAAAAAGATGCAGGAAGTTCAGTGAAATATAAAAAGGAATCGGATTATGGATTCATCGGTAGTGGACACCGAAGAGGCTCGCGAGATAAGGACGATGTTCATTCGCATCGGCGTTCACGCGATAACGACTTTCACCATCGACGAGAGAGAGATGAGTTCTCATCAATGCATTCATCGGGCCGAGATAAGATTCGAGATTCAGAAACAGACCCGTGGCTTGAAGTGGGATGTAAGTGGAAAACAATTGGCTCGTTTGAGAATTGAAATTATGGAAATTGATTAATTTTTTTCTTCAATCAAAAGGTGTCTCTTTTGGACCAGTCGTTTTGGAATCAGCATCGGCTTTGCCTATCCCAGAGCATTGTCTGCATCTTGTGCAACACAAGTAATTAATCTTCTTGAAAGAAGTCAAACGAATTTTCGATACTGATTCTTGCTATTTTACAGTTTCCTAAAAGTGCATGACAAAAAACATAAACGGCTATGGTTCCTATGGAATTCGGGCTTTGATGCAATGCGTTGCGGTTGCATTGGTGGTACCGCTTTCTTTGGCAACAACATCAATGGACCGAAATTCTTCAAACCATCGGCTCAAGACATTCAAGATGGCATCAATATAGCACGATACCAGTAAGTTACTCGGTTTTTCTTATTGAAGCTGAACGATAATTTGAAATATTTCGAAAACATGAAAAATATGCGCATTATTGAAATATTGTCGAATGCATGTGATTTGAAAAAAAAATCGTCATTTTAAGTACATAGCTCATTTTAAACTAAAAGCTGTCAGATATGGTACAAGTTTTTGCTTGACAAAGCCAGAGTCTATTTTTGTGTACAGAACGTAGTGTAATTCGACAACATTTTTAATTGCTCGTTACACCCGTTTTTCTTTGTAATTTATTCACAAAATAAAAATACCGATTCAATAAAACCACTTTTACATTTCAGTATCAACACAAATTCGAAAGAGTATGGCTTTGGACAAAGTATACTGTATGAAAATCAATTGGTGTTCCATACACCACCGTACAGTTTACAACCAGTATCACTGCAAGAGTGCTACGAATATATCGGGAAAACGAACATTTGTGTATCGAAGTATGATCCTGAACCGAAATCACCACACAATGTCGACACCTTGTGTACCAGCAGTATTTCTCCCATCGAAAAGAGCGACCGACAATCAAATGCAGCAAGAAATGTCGAGGGTGGCTCACCAAATGTATTTGACAGAAAGCAGCTACGCAAGCATTCAACATCGTGAGTATTAAAATCACCTTGGGGAAAATATCAAATTTTGAGCGCTAATTCCACCTTTTTGCAGCACTCAACGGCAAAACAGTAGCTCAAGCACGCATGAGGTGCCATACGCTCGACTGATCGATAGTCCAAACAGAAAACCGGGACAAGCTGCAAATAGTTCGACACCAGTTCCTAATGAGTCCGATGTAAAATTCAAAACGAATCGATCCATTCGTGTGCCAACACCAAAGTCTAGTGCATCCGAATCTAAGCTCACTGTAGACTACTTCCAGAAGAGTGACATATCGGTATGTAGTTGAATATTATTCACACGAAGTGCATAAAGCTAAAATTCTCTGTGGTTTTCATTAGATTCCAAGTGAAATAATGTCACATTCGGCACCACAAACACATCCGCTCCAATTTGATTCCGACCAATCGATTGACAGTAAAATCAAATCAGATGAATCGTTGGCACGTGAAGTTCAACGAACGATATCGCTGACCTCGGAAAATCCGTCGGAAGCATTCTTTTCGGCAGATGAGGATATGCACTCGTCCAGTCTGCGAACAAGCATAACCGATCGCGTAATTCAGAAGAAACGATTTGCATCCGATTTAAGGTGAGAGTTTACTATTTTTCAATTTTTCGTCACAGTCGACTGAAATTCTTCCTTTTTTGCAGTATTGGAGTGCCACCAGACGTGAATGGATGTTTGTCAACGCATCGTAGCGATTATGAAATTCATACGCCCGACAACAGAGACTATCGAGTAAATGCAAAACGACCGCAAAGCACAGCCGAACTCGTAAGTAACCAATTGAACTACCATTTTTGCTTTGCTTAACTTATTTTGCTTCAATATAAATCTATTCTTGGCACCATTTTGCATGTCAACTCAACGTTTTCTTATTATGCCAATTACTAACACAATTTCACAACATTGTTGTCCATTGTTATTCAACGTAAATTATCCAACACCAACAAAATCTCACACACACACACACACCAACATCATTATCAACCAAAAACCATCATCCATGCAATTGCCCATAAATTCAGAGCAACGACGAACGTCGTTGTCTTCATGGTCTTGCCACGCCGCTACGGAGATTGTGTAGCGTTTCACCAAGACCAGAACAATTCAGGCACTTTAAACCAGTCTATGATGTGAGTAACCTTTATTTTAAAAGTGCAGTGTGCTTCTTAATTTCTGTTTTGTGGTATATTTTTGTGGAACTTTTTTTCTTTTTCTTCTTCAACTGTCTGTGTAGTGTGTAGTCGTCTTACTTCAAAAACCATTATTTTTACTTATTCTAAAATTAACATAGAATATATAGTTCGTTATTTGAATTCATTGCCAATTGCATAATCGAATCTCTTTTCATAGGCTGAATCACAAGAGTCATCATCGGATACGCCGTCACTGTCATCGAATTCGTTCATATCGGCAATGTCATCGCAAGAGGATATTACCTTGGTCAATCTGCATATGCAAGTGAATAAACCTATAATCGATTCACCGTTGCTGATGGCGAGCTATGTGTCACACCTTGCTCAAGTTCGATGCACAAATTGGTCCAGTTGCTGTTTGCCATTGGGTGCCGACGCCTTTTCAACACCTCTGTTTCAGCAGAATGACGACGGTGGTTTAACATACATTGGTAAGGCCGTTCACAGTATCCCATCACTGGCAGTTACTAATTACATTGCATCTTGTGTTTAGGTTGTAAGCTGGTGCCGAATTTCAACACATACTCAAATTGGCGGGAAATACGGATAGTTTCACATTCCGATGCAGGCAGCACATCATCGATGCACGGAACTCAATCAATTCCGCGATCACATCCGTGGGATCCAAGTGTAACCATTCGATCTGCTGACACTGGCAGCCACGTTGACAGTATGTGCTACAGTTGTAATTAAGTTAAATTAAGTACTTTTAACGCATTATTTCTTCTTATTGTAGACGACGAGAAAGAGTTTATGACCTCGCAAAATGACACCGCAACGCGGAATTCAGTAGTTGTCAAGTTCAAGGGAAATCTCGAAGTAACTCTAACACCACTTCTATTGGAGGGACTACAAAAGTAAATCTAAAAACATTTACAATTGAAATGTTTGAATGTAACTCGAAATTGTAATTGTTTTCTTCCAGAATGATCGAATCAGCGATACCTGTTTTCTCCACCATGCACCCATTGAACGCAATCAATTCAATGCATGCGTCTTGTATTCGAAATGTTGAAGCGGCAAACATATTGAAAAAGGATCAATCGCTGAGCTATTGGTCTCGAGTGCATTCTAATTCGAAACGTTCGACAGCAGAGCGAAATCTTCAAGGGCCCGGCGGTGGCTCTGGACCGGTCATAACAGATGTGTACGAAGAAAGTATTTCGACGCAAATCCAAGGATTGGTGGTATTGCAAAGAGTCAATATTTCACTCATTCAGACATCGGTGGTGGAAGAAGTAAGTAATACATCGTTTTGAAAAACGAATAAATAATTTTTTTTCGTATGTGCGCGCGAGAGAAGAAACGGTGGAAGCGACGACTTTCATTATTTGCACAATGCACCGATACTAAATTTTACCATACTAAACTGGTGTTGTTTCTTCAAGGTAATATCATTCTCTGCATTGGACAACGTTCAAGAACTAAGTTGTGCATCCCTTTTGGCCGTTAGTTTTGATCAAATATCGGCGCGTTTGCATTTGGGTAAAACCACGAAAGCAGCTATTCACACCGTTTACACACCAACGGTTCGATCGAGTGGATTGAAAAAGGGACGTATTATGAAGGGAACGAGAGCTCTTTTATGTATGTAACCACATATTTTATATCATTGCATTCGATTTTGCAGAGGGTTAAATTATTCAATTTCTTCTCTCATTTAGCTCACTTGTCGTCACATACTCGGAACGACAACATTCCTGGCGAACCAATATTAATCGAAACATCCGAGAAACAGCAAGAGGAATTGGTGATAACCTGTGACATATCCAAGGCACACGCTCAACTGCGACGGTTAAAGAATGAAAGCGTTGTTTTGCAAGATGGCCAGATTATTGTCACAGCCATTCCAATACATAAGAGTCGTGCAATGTTCGATTGCATTAAACTGCCCGAAGAATCGAATAAGGATATAAATGCATTCGGTCTGATCATGTTCGAGTGTGGCCTGGAAGGCATTAGAACCAAAATGGTTAAACGGTAATATTTGACATAAACAATTTACAATTGAAATTCAATTCCTAACAACACGATGCGATTTGATTTAATGCAGATCGCAATTTGAAAAGTCTGAAAATAACGAGGATAATATCAAGACTGTTGTCGACTCGACAAACAAGCGCGACGCATCAAATGCTGATAAGCATACAGGAAAAGAAGAGCCATCTGGTACAAAAGGAAGCGAGGCGATGATGCCGAAGAGCAATTTGAAAAATCCAACAACGCCAAAGACGCCTCGCGATAAACTTCAACCCAATTCTGAGATTAAATCGAAAGAAGGAGAAACTAATGTAAAGGACAAGATCAAGTTTTCATTCATATCATCCGAATCAGTTCACAAGGCTGGAGGAAGTGATCTATCGCAGCAACCATCAACATCAGCCAATGCAGCTAGCCATGACAAGGAAACAAACAAGGCTGTTGTTGCAGTCTCGAATAATAATGGACGTGCATCGTCCTGCGTGATTGACTTGAAAACCGTATGGTTTAACTTTGCTGCACCGCCAAGCGTTCCAATCACACGTAAAATCGATTATACGCGACTGGATTGGAATTTGCTGAGTACTGCATCACCTGCAATTACAGCGTGGATGAACCCCAGCAATCGATTTGCCATCAAAGTGGTCGCCATGATGAAGGCGTTCCACTTGAGACGCACAGCGATTGCTGCATGCATTATGGCAGATGGACTCGAAGTGCAAGGCATACAGAAACATCCGAAGGTGGGAGAAATGAAAAATTGAGCTAAATTTTGTGTAAATAAATGCTTTTATATCCCTCAATAGACACGATATTCGGCGAAATTCACACCGTTGGCAAAGACACTCCAAGAGGATCCAAGTTGTCAATTGTGCACGGTGATGCAGAAGTTTGTTATTCAAGAAACTTCTCATAAAATAAATCACATACTGAAACATCCAGATCTACCACAGTTGACTACACTGCGTCAGGTTCGTATTGATTCAAAATTAATATTTTACGAAAATTGAACTAGAATTGAATTGAACATTTTTTCCGCTAAACAGGGTGTTATCGTACTGAGTCGTCAATGGAAAAATATGCTGTACAATCCAATGTTGTTCGAACATCAATACAAAAACAAATTAACGCGGCCGTTGAATGTCACCTTTGCCGTTCCGCAATCCGAAGAGGTAAATCTGTTGTCATATTTCATGTTCACATTTTTTTCTTTTGGTCGAACCTTTAACATCACCCCACGTTACAAAATTATCTTCAACGTTCATTCATCGATTTAACGCGTTTACTGAATTGAACCGAAAATAAACCTAATCGCATGTTTCAGCACACTGACTCATCAAATGATGAGATTTATGGATTTGATGGTGAATCCCATCATGCAAATGGTAAAGGACAACAACATATCAATTGGTTTATTTGTGTCGAAAATATTTAACACTTTCACATCTTAATTGTATCGCTTGGGGGTATCACGCACACATCTATTAAATCCATGCACTATTTTCCCAAATGCTCTCAATGTTCCTTTTTGTATTTGCGAAAGAAAGTTTGTTTAATTCCGTTGAACTTTCTCAAATTGTGACTACGTCTTCTGATGTGAACTCATTTATATATTTGAACTGTGACTAACAAAGGCAAAAAAAAATCTATCCACTATTGTTTAATCGTTTTATTTTGTCGCAATTGGTTCCATGGCTATATTGTGCCTATTTGTATATATCTTTTCTTGCATTGAACCGATTTCCAGGAGGGTGAAGATGAAAATGACATGGATGGAAATGAACCAGCCGAACATAATACGCTTATCAATGATGAAGAGAGTGAACATACAATGCTCTTGGGCCGTGGTGCAAATCAACAATACAAGGGTAACCATTTCCTCCTCAAAACCTTTTCCATCCGTCCTTGTCCATTCCATACGTTTTGAATTAGTCTTATGCTTTGATTGTTTAGTTCTTATGATGTACAGTTTATGTTTTGATAGTTGTTTGTGTTTTGTGATTTCTAAAGCTATCATTTAACTAGGCTTTGAATGTTTTCGCATCGAATCTCAACACAGTCTTTGGGCAATTCTTACTAAAAAATTTTTTTTTCGTTTCTTCAATATGAAGTGTTGAAAGCACCTGATGTCACGACTCAGGTAAAACTTTCAGATTCGGCCAACACATCGCCATCGTTTAATTCGATGAAAATGCGGAAACGACCGAGCAAGAATTCACTGCCACATGTTGTCCATTCGTCGAGGTCCAGTTTGCATATGTTCCCAATCATATCCGGATTGGTTGAAAAGCAAAATCTTGAGATTGGTAAGTACACGATCAACGCATAGAATTTTAGGCAGCATGAAAATTGAAAATGACCATCGGTTTTCATTTTAAAGAGTATGGAACACTTCGAGATGGATCACTGCAATCGTGTTATAGTTCGAATACCTCGTTAGATCGACCATGGTCGCCTACACCGAAAGACGATCTTTATTCTTGGATGGCAAAACAGCACAAAGAACGAAAGGAATCAGTCAACAAGGAGAATGCAGGAAGTATTATTGTAAGTTTGGAACGGATAGGCTTTAGCTATGGCTAAACTAAAATATCTACAAAAGTTGGTATAAAGATTAATAACGTTCAATCAATTTCAGGAGACGAAACGAACAATGACACCGACACGACCATCGTTTGGTGCATCGGTGATGCAAGATTCGCTTCGCTTATTAGATGCGCATTTGATTTTTGAGCCGATTTTAACATGTTTGGGTGTGATGCCCCAACAAATGGTTAATAACATAACAAATTCCGGTGAGTTATTGCTAGTTGGAATAATCGAATCCTAATTCAATGAAAATATTCTAAATTCTGAATTATTTTACAGACATGCCATCGTTGGATAGCCTTGGTACGAATCTTTCACTCGTCGGTTCATTCGATGTGATGCGTATCGATATTGTAGTGAGCGAACCGAATGAGAAGAAGTTGAAAAATCGTCCAGGTCCGCGCAAAACAAATGGAAAATTCCCACATCCAAACCTAGAGGAAATGCCCGCATTCCTGTGTGAACGAGTCGGCGTTGAGCTGGAAGTTTTGAAAGTGACTGATGGTCTAACCGATGACAATAAACCAAATGCACTCTATGTGTCACGCGGACAGCTGAAGAAGCTAACAAGCACCATGATCAATTTCAGTTTCAACGTTCGGTACATTTCACAACAGGTCAATATGCCACTGTTGCGACTACTGCATCAAATCACGAATATGTATCAAAATGTAAAAGATGCCCAAGATGAACTATGCGATCAGCCGACAACCTATCGGAACACATTACCATTGAAAGACGAATCCAGTTTGGCATCGGAAATGAATGATCCAACAATAATGGAATCCATACAAGAACCACTGGATAGCACATTGCAAGATGAACATTATGATAAATTTAACGAAGGCTATCAACTGGGCCATTCGAGTAGCAAAGGTCGAATACCAACTGTGGCACTGACACCATCACCTGGAGTACGCAGACCACAAAGTTTTGCGCAAAAACTAAAATCAACAAGCAAAACCGTCAAAGGAAAACTCGGATACACAAACCTAAATGAAAGCATCTTAACACCAATTAAAAAGAGCCCAACAATGTCCATTGATAATCCGTTCCGAACATCAAAAAATTTTGGTGACCATCAAAAATTCGCAAACGGTCTTCCATTTGGTATTGCACCCGATGCGCACACGCACCGATCATCATCGTCGAACATTTTACCTGGCACAAGTGGCTTAATGGATACGCCGATTTGTTGGAAAACAATGTTCCATTTGCTTGAACTATACGCAACTATGCCTGAAACAAAAACCGTCAAACAAAGGTAATATTTTGAATTCATCACACAGTTTGCTGAATATTGACCAAAAATATGTTTTCTCCAATTAGAGTGTCTATATCACCCGATCCCACCGAGAAAACGGCTAAAAAGTTGAACATTTCAAATGAATCCAAAACGATTGACATCGAAGAAGAAATACCAACGACACCATTGCCACCACACCGAGAGACTACGCAGCCTGAAAGGACTCGCTTGATCGTGTTCGGTGTGGCTAAAATCCAGAAAACACGTCTACTGGCTACATTAAGCGGATTAAAGGTAAAATAAGCATAGTTTGAAATAACAGATCGAAAAACATACTAAAACTGTCCTTTTTTCATCAGTTGGAAGCAGAGATAAGTGCTTTGCACAGCAGTGCAACGTGGCGAAAGAAAACGAGACCAATTGCTCTAGAGTGTTCACACACTGGTCAATTGGGACGAGCAATGATCGTTTTACTGGAAGGAGTTGCTCCAAACCAACAAACCGTCGTAAAAGTCACCGTAGGCAAGAGCCAAACATTATACTCGAGCGTTTCGAGACGAGGCAAAGATAAGAACAACGGGTTGTTGTCAATCGGAGCTGTTAATATTGACATTCCACAGCACCCAGTCGCTTTGCACGGTGTAATGACACGAAGTTCGAAGCAATTGTCTACAACATTGCAGGTAAGATACTAAAATCGCCATCAAATTCCACAAACATCCTCATGAAAACGCTTTTGAAACTCGATAATACAATCTCACTTCTATCTTTAGGAACTGCGAGTTACGCGCAATTCAGCCAGATTATCGCGTCAAAATGAAGAAGCGGAATCACCGACACATTCCAAGGACAATTCCAAAGAGAATGGACGAAATATCGAAAAAACCACACCGTTCCCGACCAAAGTGAAATCGGCCAGTGGATTGATCCAGCCACTAGTGATGCAATTCAACATTCTTTTGCAAAGCCTATCAATATCGGCTGCGCTGCTTCCATCACTCCAAGCGCAGTATAAAATGGATCGCGTTACGTCCAACGGAATCAGCGGCTACAAGGCCAAATTCACAATTGATTTGCCGAATCACACTCTGAGCTTTACAACAAAACACTCTGTGAGTATACATTTTATTTTTTCATTTGATTGTTCTATTTTAGTCATCAATGAAATATTTCGCTTCATTTCATGAAGACAACGTCGTCTGCGGAGACCATTCTTCCACCGGAGGCATCGATTTCATTGCCTCCGATTCATGTGAGTGCACAATATGTGACCGAAAATGCTTCTCAAGACATTCCTGTCGATGGTGTGGTCCTTCGACAAGGCGGCTACGTATCGGCTTCGGCAGAGATTGGAAAATTCGAACGATGTTTGACCACTGACCTACTCAACCATTTAGTATTTGCGCAAAAGGTGTTTATGCGCGAAGTGAACGAAGTTGTTCAAAAGGTATTAACCGGCGAAAAACCAGTACCACTTTGGCTAGACGATGGCGAACTCAGTACATCGCCAGTCAAACAGATTCTTTTTTCGCTCAACATTCGCATGGAACGTATCCAATTGACTGCAACAACTCCATGCTCATCGGCCGTGCGGTTCGAAACGAATGCTTTGGAATTCCATTTATCCAACCGAGTGAAAAATATCGCTGAACGAGCCAATACAAAGCTATTTGTGAAGGCGCAAATTGATTTCAATTTATCACTCGGACAAATCATTCGCAATGTTATGTTCGACGAAGCCGATCCCGAATTCCAACAGTATGCCTTCTTCAATACGACCATCGATTTGAGAAATGCATTCCAAGATGAAATGCTGAACGATGACCAAGAATTGGTGCTAATTACTTTGAAACGTCCACTGATCTATATTCAGCCAGTTGCTGTTGATAAAGCAATTTTAGTGTGGCTTAACTACAAAAATGCCTATGAATATTGGGCGGAGAGACGCGCCAACCTGAATAAAGACGTGCTAACAGCCACACAACAAGTTTTAGAGAAAATGCCATTCCAACATTTGAGCGCATCGAATTTATCGACGCTGTTCTTGCAATTGACAGTCGAAGACATGGGCATTTGTTTGCCATTGAATCAACCGCCAATGGTAAGCGATTTTATTTTAAATGTCATTTTTTGCTTTCGCCAAATCGAAATTGTTTCATAATTATAGACCAATTGGACGGCCCGATCATTTGCTGACTTTGAACCACGAGGTGCTGTTGTGATAACACTTGAAAATACAAACATAACCGCATGTAATTCCGGATCACTGGTATCAACCGGTAAATTCTTTGGACTTTGTCTTCGATTCACTGATGAATTTGAAACAACATTGGATGACTGGAAGCCAAACATGAATGAACCGATTATGAATTTGTGCGTGGTATCCGAGGGTACATACGAAGTTTGTTCGCGTACAACAGTCGCCAAGAACTCCACAGAAAATGCCAAGTGGCTTTTGAATGTGAAGTGGCAAATGGAAGGTGTCGACATTCATTTGGATGTAAACATTGGAAAGCAGCTGTCTGCATTGGGCCATACACTGACAACGCTTTCAAGTTTCGAAGAAGATGAAAGTACAACGATTTACAGTCAAGACAGTGACGACGGTGATGGAAGCGTTAAAACGAATAAGGTAAGCTGCAGTGATATTCAGACAAAAAGGCATTATCGTCATAATGATGTGATGATTATAAATGGTTTCTTATTTAGGAAAAGCAGAACAAGCGACAGCAAAAAACCATGGAAAATATCCCATCGTTTATATTCGATCCGACACTGGATTCGAAGAAACGGTCGCTGATGATGAAAAAGGAGATGAGCGAACAGGTGAAGACAATAAATGATTTACGAACATTGGGAGCCACCGCAGCAACCATAGCCGCTGAAGAAAGACGGTTACAGGAGCTACAAGCATTATGCTACAAATACTTCCGCCGAGATATGATTCAAAAATGGAAACGACCGTCAAAAGTTATGCTCAGAACTGCAAATCGATCGCAATCGTTCGTTGCAGCTTCTCCAAGTGATGAAAATTTTTTGGTTCAAGAACTGGCCGATAATGACTTGAACAACATGTTCGATTATGACAGTGGTGATTTGCACAGTGAATCATCGAAATCGGGTCCAACGCGCAGTTCATCGTTGAAAATTCGATCAAATCAAACTCAACGAGTGTCGTTCAACGATACGATGCGTCAGTCATCATTGCCGAGTGGTGATTCTGTAACTTTCGATTGGAAGGGCTCACAATTATCCGATGTTATTGATGTCGACGGCGAACGAGTTGAATTGCGGAAAAAGAATCTGACGTATCCACAGAAACAACAGGAGCCGAATATTGATTTCGAACTGGACATCAAAGTGCTGGTCAATTCCGGCAAGTGTGTTTTGCACACAAAACCGGTGAACGATGAAAAAATTAATGTTAATACCTCTGCAACGGTGAAGCATCACAAACGTGAACGTAGCATAGGAACGGATTGGGGCAGTCCAGTTGCTGGACGACGCAACAAAGATAAGACACGTTTGCGGTACACAACTCCTCAGAATACTGTGTTCGTTGACTTGACCATTTTCCATATTCCCGGTTTGGACGTAAAAGTACACTACGAATCGAAAACAGTATCTGATGAAGCGATGCCACGTTTGAGCGTCACCGATACAAGTACATTCCGTAGAAGTGGCTTCAAGCGAGCATCACTTTTTGCTTGGATGACACTGCAAAGTGTGCCGGAAGAGACTATCATTTCTCCACATATTTTGGAATTTTTGGAACAAACACTCGAACCAATTCCATTGAAAACCGAAGAACTGTTTCCGTCCAACAATCCGGTTAATATGGATCTCTTGCAAGAGAACTATAACTATGTGGCCTATGCATCATTCCCCGTCGATGTGATCGTTTACTTCCATATGCAGCCGTCAACGTTCCGATTCAGCTGCTTACCTGTTTCCCGTGTAGAGTGCCTACTACAATTGCCCAGCTTGGACATTGTGTTCAGTTCGAAGCGTCAAGATGACGATCAAGTGATGAATGATGCTGATAAGACACCAACGGGTGGACTGAGGTAAGAGAAGAAAGTTCGATATTTTAGTCGCATATTGAACTAAAAGCAAAACTAAAACTGAAATTTAAACTTAAACTCAAATTTTAAACTTGAACTGAAAACTACAAAATTGCTATGGAATGATTGATATGGAAACTAAACTATTCATGTATTCATGTATTCATACTGTTAAACTACATTCTAAAGTCGGCTTATCAAAGTAGACTATAAAATCAATAAATAATAAATAATAATAACTAAATCTTCATTCCCATTTCCAGTATCACCGGTTGCCTTGCCGATTTCAATGTGTACATTTTCCATCCATATGGAGGTGGAAAGAAGTCTGGACAAAGGGAGCCATCGCAATTCTCCCCACTGGCCGATAGTGAACGCAAAGATTCGTTGAGCATCAATGTGGAATTCGTTAAATTCCATTTGACCAGAGCAAGAAAGATTAATTTCGAAACAAACTTCAAAAAGTCGAGTGAACAGCGCGCCATTGTTCGATTTTCAACAATCGTTGACATTGGAAGCGCTTCGTTTAAATACGATATGCGTCGTCTTACGGAGATTTTAGCCTTTCCAAATGCCTGGTACAGACGACGTATCGTACGACGTCTATTCTTAGGCGATATTAGCACGAAAATGAAAACAAATCCAACGAATGAACCCGAAGCACCTACTAGTCCGAATCCAAGTGAGCTAAATAAGGACCACGCCAGCATCGAGAAACCCGTACGAAAACCAGGCGATCTGCGTTTGGACATCAAAACCGACAACATTTCACAAACTTCAAAACTTCATTCGGAAAAGTCAAGCTTCGACTCGAGCACTTCACTCTCCGAAAGCAATCAAATCGCATCGTGGGAAACACTAGTGTTATTTGCTTTCAATTTCACAAAGTTGAATGTGCAAATGAATATGGGCAATGTTATGGGCAATGTGGTATGTATCTTTGGGTCTCGGGAATCGTCGCATATTCATTGGGAAAATCTAAAATTTTGATTTAATTTTTCAGATTTGGCTGACTAAAGCATTCCGAAGTGACGGACGCTTGAGCATCGGCAGTACCGGTCGCAAAAATATGTATATCGGTTTCGGACTTGGTGGTTCAACGCTCGATGCCAAAGGCGGTATTGTTGGTGGAACAATCGATTTGAACAAAATCAATACATATACTCATATTTGGGAAGAACAAGGTGTCGAACCACACCATAAACTCGGACTGACGCTGGCCGCGCTAGAACTTCGTTTGGACTATATGGGAACCAGTGTTTTAATGACTCGAATAAGTTCTCTCAATGTTGCCATGAGAGATGAATGGAAATGCTCAACAGAAATTGGCAAAATGCTTCCGAATGAACGGCCCACAATAATTCTAATACACGGTGACTTGAGCTGGGACCAGGTAATTTACCATTGACTAGAAAATCCTCTAAAAAATTTGCTAGCAAAACCATATTTTATTCATGTTTCAACAGTTTCAAATGATGATATCGAAATCAACAACAGCTGACCTATTGAAAATGTTCTACAAGCTTGAAGAGTTCTTTAGTCAGCAGTTCAAGTCATCGAAACGCGTATTTACAAATCTGGAACCACGGCTATCTAGTCGATCATCAAGTAGCATATCACGTCGACAGCGAAAAACAACACTAAACTCGGAGAATTCATTCGAGTCGCGAGAATGGGGTGATGCTCATCATCATAGACACTGGCAGAAGCCATTAAAAAAAGTAAGCGCCACAAAACCTCAATTATTAGAAGGACATAAAATAAATTCCACTTTCTTCCGTTTTCCAAAAGGCAATGGGACTAATGCTGACAACATTAAGCGTTCCACTTCCAAAAACTGGTATCGTTTTGGGCGGTACAATTGAGCTGCATGGAACCAACATTTCACTGGCCTGTTTCCATGGAATTAATTTCAAGGTAAACCTTATAATAGACTGTTAATTTGCAAATAGTGACTCACCATCAAGTTCAATCATTTTTCATACACGATTCTTTTTTATTTCAAGGCTAAATCATGGGCATTGTTCAGTTTACGTGATCCTTGTATTAATTTCGCCACCGAAGCAAAACAAATTGATAACACAAACGATGTCATGGTTATTCAAACGTTAACTTTCGGATTGGGCATTGCGAACAATACGAATCAGACCCACTCGTTGGCAACAGTTTGTCGTATGACGCGCAATATAATATTCCCGCCACAATTCAAAACGTTGCAAGAATGGTTTAGCTACGCATTTGCCAGCAGTGAAATCGATGGTATGTTTATATTTATATTTTTCAATCCGACTCGGTTCTTTAAATGATGTTTTTTTTCTATTTTTTTATTGAACAACTTAGCGGTTGAACGGTTCCCGGTGTCCGAACGCGAAAAAGAGCAAAATACAAACTCAATCGAGCGAAGTCGAGGTCAGTCGAATAAAACTCAAGACCACAATCACAACCGTGAAGTAATATTTGCTTTACCAAGCCTGCGATTACACTTCAAATCAGAGCACTTGCAAGGACCCTGTACGCCCGACTCCAATTCAGGTATGTTTCATCCATTACAACAAAATTAAGGGAGACAAATGTATTTAATCGTGTGTTTTCCCGCTTAATTTAGACAAACCATCAGTACAATGCAGTTTCATCACGGAGTTTGAGGATCACATTTTCGTGACAGTCGACGCGGACGCATTCTTCTTCTTACACGATTTGATCACATCATATGTCAAGGAGAAGGAAAAAATGGTAAGTTTTTTCAGCAGAGGAGTTTTCTTTTTCTTCCTCGAGACTAACGATTTGGATCTTTTTTCAGTTGATCTCACAAAATGCACGTGCATCATCACCAAATCCGTCGCAGTCAAGCAATTCACCCACGTCGCCTAACGATGTGAAAAAATCTGATCAAGCTCCTACAACCAGTTCATCGCCATCACCAAGCACCTCAACTGGAGAAAGCACGCCCAATCAGTCGAAGAAAGGATCAACGGATAAACTACAAGCCATGCTGAACAGCAAAACGATCAGTGCTAAGTTGAATAAATCGGAAATCGAAGCCTATCTGAGAGATTGGCGAAACTTTGAGTGTCAAACATGGCATTTGGAACCGACAGTACGTTTACTGTCTTGGGCTGGTAAATCGATCGAACCGTACGGTATCGATTACATTCTCAATAAATTGGGATTCAGCCATGCACGAACAACAATACCAAAGTGGCTTCAACGCGGATTCATGGATCCGCTCGATAGCCTGGCAGCATTACTCATCATTCAATTGCTCAGTTTAGTTAAAGACGACAGCACATCAAGTAGTGATGACGCCAAAAAAGATAATAAATAATT
>NW_022595256.1:174577-286653 GCF_009176505.1 Sitodiplosis mosellana
AAAAACAAAATGGGACATATGTGTCCCAAAGGTCGTCAAAGGGTTAATCAAAACACAAAATTGATTATTATGAAAATGAAATCACATACATACAAAATATGAATTCTATGCACAGTATTTTAATGATAAATATGATATATATTTTACTTCATTTTGTTTACCGCAAACTAGTGAATCTTTTTCATATTCAATAATGGAGAAGACAAAACAAAATAAAAATGTCACGAATTTGCAAAATCGATTTTTGTGAGAGCGTGGCAAGTGATAAACATTAATTTTATAAATAAAAATTTTGTTTTCATTACGGAACATTGTTGATGAGTTCGTTTAGTCGCGTCCATGAGTGACGACTAACGACGTTCACAAATCGAAATGAACTTCACTGAATGCGCTCATCGGAAATTCGTGTTTTACTTCGTTTTGTTAGTGTTATGCATAGGTTGCGACTTCTTCTTACGCTTGTCTGCCAAATATAGTGAAGCATTTTATTTTGTAAGCATTAGAAGTGGAAAATACTATATTTAATTTTTAGTTTTTACAATTATTAGTGTTCCATTTGAGTTTTAGTCGCGTACCTGCATCTAACCTGGTAAAATTGTTTGTGATTAGGAAATTATTGACGATTGTAAATTATTTGAACTCAAAAAATGAGCACACCCAAGGACGTATCAATCATTGTGAAATGGAATGGAAAAGAGTATCCGATAACGGATATCAGCCAACAGGAAACGGTGGCCATGCTCAAGCATAAAATATCCAAACTTACAAATGTTCAGATCAAACGACAAAAACTATTGAATCTGAAGTATAAAGGTATGTTCCGAAGCGTTGAAATATTGGAAATGACAAGGTACGATTTTTTTAAATTAATAAACTTTGAAAATTCCAAAACAATGTTGTAGGCAAAGTAGCTTCCGATGATTTACGATTGAGTTCAATGGAATTAAAGCCGAATTTCAAATTGATGATGGTCGGATCTTGCGAAGCTGATATCCAAGATGTGCAGAACACAGTCAACAGCGATTCAGACGACAACGATGAGCAGGCTGCTTGCAGTTTCCCCAACATGGAGGTTGGTATGCAAAAATGCTTTCGCTTTGAAGAGAAATTCTTGTCAAAAGACCCTAACATTTTATTCATTTCCCATTAATATAGCCAACCACCTCAACAAATAGTTATGAATTGAAACAAATATTTCAACAGCAAACAACTGATTCGAAGGAACAAAAAATGTTTGGATATAAAAAAGTACTAAAAGGAATCGGCGATATATGTGACGACGTAATTGATTCAATTCTGTATCGTTTGGAACTGGAAGATTTGGCAAACGTCTCCGACACAAACAAAAGACTTCGAAATATTGCTGGATCCGTATTTTTTCGAAAATATGGAAATCGTTTAATATCAATTGTTCACTTTCCAAAGAATGACTCGAATTACAAACCCCGAATTCTCTTCCCGATTTGTTATAAAAAAAACTGATTGTCAGAATTGGAGACGCTAAAGCTTGGTTTAAATTATTGCGAAATTTCGGAGAATCCATCAAATATATTCGCCTCCAATACGGAATAGAATATGATATGAGAACTAATTTGTCTATTTTCAGCTGAAAACATGTGCTGGAATACGTTTCCGAATATTGTGCTGATTCAGTGGAAGTTATGGAAGTGTTTGCTGAAAAGAGTTTCCTGTTTTCGTTGAATAAGCCATTGATAAAATTACAGAAATTCTTCGTTAGTTCGGGCGGCATAGAAGCATTGGAATTTAATCAAAACCTATCTACATTGAAACTGCCGTGTTGGATGAAAACCATAGAAAAACACTTCCCAAAATTGGAAAATGCTTCGTTGAAATTGACAGCAGCAAACGTACATTCTTTTATTTCCTTTTTACGCATAAACCGACAAATCAAAAAATTATCCCTGTCTATAATTACACCTGAACATAATTACAATGATCTTATATATTCCGCAATCTATGAAAATCTGATACAACTGGAAAAGTTGAGATTTAATATAGTTTCCATTCGCGAAAGAGATGTGACGAGACCAATTCCAATAAATCGTCTGTTCAAAACAATCGATACATTTGGGCTTGTAGGTTTACAGGAACCTTTTATTCCTTTTATGCAGTTCGAATTATTTGAGTTTAATGATCTCAAAAAATTGACTATAGGACACAGAATCTACAGCGTAGAGGATACATTCCATTTCATAATGCGCCATAAAAAATTGAAAATATTAAAATTGTATTGTTTTCTAAATTTTGAAGTCGATCAACATTTTCGAACAATGTTGAGTGAATCACGCGACTTGGTAAAAGTCACTATTCGTCCTGTTTTAAAACGTGAAGCAGTAAATTGGAAGTCAGCCTTCGGAACCGAATGGAAATGTATGGAATACGAAAGTTTCCACCCTAAACTTCTTATATTGAAATTTCTTAAAAACAACTGAAAAATAGTAATAGACTTTTTTGTATTCTTTTCTCGTTCCGTTTAATTCTTCCACAAAATGTTTATTTAGAATTTAACTACAAATTATCTGAAAATGGACTACAACCCACTACAAAAATTACTCCATGTGCAAGTTCATGTGCAGTTTTTTTTGTTACTTTGAAATTTACAGCATTCAAACTACATATATGTTGACGGAACCGTTACCTTATGATTGACTCTAGTGTAGATGATTAATTCGAACACTTCGATGTTGAATGTCATCCCAACCTTTTATTCGTTTAAAGTATCAAAGTTAAATCAGGTCATCCATATGAAAGAAGAAAATTCAAAGTATTTTTTCATTATCAAATTTTGTTTCTATTTAGTTTTGTCCATATTGTAATGAGTTCGGATAGATTTATTTTGATTTTCCTGAATTATTAGATATATATAGACCTCCCATTGGATTTTCACGAAATATCCGGAATTTTTATACGGAATTCGAAAAAATGTCCGGAGTTTGGGAGCAGAATATCCGGAAAAATCCGGATTTCTTTAAATATTGAAAAATAAGGATTAGAAATGTGCAGTTTGCACATGAAAAAGTGCACATGAAAGTTTTTTTTGTTACTTTGAAATTTACAGCATTCAAACTACATATATGTTGACGGAACCGTTACCTTATGATTGACTCTAGTGTAGGTGATTACTTCGAACACTTTGATGTTGAATGCCATCCCAATCTGTTATTCGTTAAAGTTTAGTTTTATCCATATTGTAATGAGTTCGGATAGATTTATCTTGATTCTCCTGAATTATTAGATATTATAGTTATCGAATTCAAATCAAGTGCTATTTTAAATTTTACAAGAATTAAAAGGCACCGAACGTTGTTTATAGTGCTAATTCCAATATAATTTTGATGTGACAATAAAGAAATTTCAATGAATAAGTGTTATGAATTCGCTACTTTTATTTTCGTTTTTCTCGCCCAAAAATTATACAATTTTTTTCATCAGACAAAAAATTGATTTATGGAATTTAAATAACATTTGCCTACTAAAATGATTCAAAGCTATCGCTGTCTGAACGATAAAGAAAGGGTTTCAGGATTAGACTGTCGCTTTTTAATGTGTGAGGACGTTTGAGTGACAGTCAAGTAGCGAAGGTGAAAATGAAACAATGTTTTGGTAGAGCTTTAAGATTAACAATGATATTTGAAAATAAGGAGAAACCTAATCCAATCTTCATTCGTCAAAAGAGAAAAAAAAAATGAGTATTGGCTTGTATGTAAATATGTGATTTTTGTGAGTGTTTAATTCCATACAATAGAAGTGAATGTTTCAAAATAGCAGATTGGTAAACAAAAATTGTATGGTTTTACTATCGGTGATGTGCTGTTCTTGCCAAATTCTTCGTAAGGTAATCTTTGTTCCTTTGGCACAACATATTTAGCCGATTTCAACAGTGAATCTTCATAGCCCAACAACAGTTGATCAACTGATATTTCAACGAACGGTTTAATCTTCAAAATATCCATGATACTTGCCAATCGCAAGAACCTTTTCCTAATTATCAAATCAACTAAGTACCAGTACCCAGAGGCCTGAGAAAAATTGTTGCAATATACTAATTAGACGAGAAATACAGTACGTTTAACAGAAAAAAAAATCTCGTTTCAAAGCACTTGTGTCGGTTCCCAAAGGCTGTCGCGTCTGGCATTCGATGGAAAGGTACATTATGCACAGAAATAGTCATGTCCAATATATGTCAATGTTTCTACAGGAAACAGATTTGTAAAAAATGAATTTGTGTTTGAAGGAAAAACCTTCTTCTGTCAACCAATCTGTAAAAAACGTTCTTTTTCACACTAGAAGTTAAACGAACATTAATCCTGCATTAATAATCTTTTGACGCCAGACGTTTAACCAAATCTCTACTTGCAACTGTAATATGTAAATCAGATGAAAATCCTCTAGGCAAGGTTAAAATCAGACGTATCGTTTTGTATATGGCTTTAGTTCGTGCTATTAGTAGTTGCTGTTTACAGGCAATAGCTATTTCTATTTTAAAACAGCAGCTACTGAGCTCGCAGTACAAAATTCAATTCCATTCCAGATATGCTAAGTCAAATTCGAGACTGATTCGAGTGGAATTCGAAAAAAAAAGTTGATCCACTGTCTCGAAGAGACCAAGTGTAAATTCTATGAAATAATGAACCTGAACCAATCAACAAACTAAAGCGGATACCAATTTTTTTGCAATATAAATTGTGAGATCGAAATTTAAAATACGTCAATAGTTCAATGTGGTATATTAAATTATTTATTGTCAAATTCTTTTTGCATTTTCAAAATTATGATTTAAATACATATATATGTTAATAATAATAATAATCTTGGTGATCTTTGTTATATGATCATATCTCTCGCTCACTCTCGTTTCTTTTGCAAATAATGACATAAAAAACACCATTCCCATTTAAGCCTACTGTCTGTATTGTACCCGTTACTATCTAATTCGTCGGTCCAATTCGGTTATATCTATATATGTGTGAGATTGCCTTGAATATTGACCCTCTTCGCGGTTGTTTTCTATCAGATGACAAATGCATTTATTTTCTAATTTTATTGGAAATAATTTTAGCTCTGCTGCAACGAGAGACACATGCACGCCTCAGATATTCACGGGATCCATCGTAAATAGATTCAATGCTTAGCTTGTTTATTGATTTGAAGGCAAGGCAGAGTCCCGAGACACTACTGAGTATACTCACTGAGTATTACTTAGTATACGCTATGGCTCTCTTAATCAGACAGAGGGGGTAACATCGAAATACTCCCCTCCCCCTGTACACATATATCCTTCTGCAGCAATAGTGTATTCATTAGGGTGTTTTCGGCATCGTTTAATCAAAAAATGGTATGCCTCATTCGATAGATCTCAGGATTCTTAGTCGATTGATAATATTTTTGTCGCGGATGGACTTGTGATGACACTTCCCGAAGCTGAAAACAAAAACAGTTTTATTCTGAATTTCCATAGTAACCTGTGACAACCAGATTTGATTTGAAATTTGTAAGCAAAAATTTGACAAAAAAACATAAAATTGAATCTAGTTGTCACACGTTAATATAGAAATTCAGAAGAAAACATTTTTTTTCGTAGTTTCGGAAAGTGTCACCACAAGTCCATCCGCGACAAAAATATTATCAATCGACTCAGAATTCTGAGATCTATCGAATGAGACTTACCATTTTTCGATTGAACGATGCCGAAAAAACCCTAGTGTTCATAGTTTTGGAATCATTATAAATATGGCAAAAAGATTATGAATATTTCAATTTCATTGGAAAAACTTTTCAACGATCTCATGGCTTTGCTATTGGTCATGATGTTCAAAACACGCAGATTATTATTTTAAGTAGTAGAGGTTGTTGGCATAGCATTTCATTTTAGTTAGTTATTGTACCGGTTCAATTTCGTTCTCATGGCCAAAATTTTGAATTGAGATCGATGTACTAGATTAATTAGATTGGAAATTCGGGGATCTAAAACGAAAATGGAAAGCTTTGTGTATCTTGGCATACACACAATGGGATCAAGTAGGTTAGTATTCCTTAAATTGTTAATTATTATTTAAATGTGTTACGTTTCTCAGTCCGTTGCATTCGATATATCGTTTTACATGTTAATTCATTGCGTCAAGTGACTCTATTTAAATGTATCAATTCGTATTTGTTATTTAGGATCACATGTGACTATGTTTTTTTTTTCTTGAAATTGCCTTAATTCGTACATAATGTTTGATTTGTAATGCTATCGATTTGTAACGCTAACGAGCATGCGTTCGAGTGTTTGTGTGGGCCGATACATAGATCAAGCGTATTGAATACATTTCATGTTTAATAACGATTAAATTATATTTAGAATGCATAAATGGCATTCTTTGTTCCTGTAAACGTCATGTATTTGTTGAATATTTTCTTAGTATGTCATGCATATTTTTGTTAAATTTAAACTTATCCATTAATTATTCTTACTACGAAAAAGAAACAATTGTCGTTTTTTCTTAATTGTTTGTAAAGTAACGATTTTTCGGTAAACAAATTTGTATGAAAAGAAAACAGTGATGCACACCGTTTATGTAACAACTGACGCCTGATTTGGTGACGAACGAGTGCTGGCAATCACACTCGATACTGGACTCGACGTAACAACCGGTCCTATATCCAATCCACTTTCCATATTTCTGCAGTACGACTTTTTGTGAGCAATGTACGAGCTCATGTATTTGAATTTAATGTCGCAAATGCGACAGTATTTATTATCCACTTCAGATGTTGATGCATTCAATGAAATTGAACCGGGTGCTGGGACACCGCTCAACAGAGATGTTCGCACCAATGAATTTTCGGGGAGGAATCGTTGTACCGAATCTGAATCGGCAACATCAGAGTTCTTCTCGTCGTCTTCGTTGTCCGAGATATCGACATTCTCAATTTTTATGTTATTCGCGACAGCATCATTTGTTTCTTGTATAACACTTGGTGGCCGTTCCAATGATTTCGATTCTGGTGGCTCCGATTTTACAATCACTCTGTAAATGGATTTGAAAAATCTAAATTGATCTTTTCATTCTACATCTTGTTCATCTTGATATGAAAGGTAACATACCTAGCCGAGTTTGGTCGTTCAGCTTCGGTTTCACACAATAAACTCTCGTCACCTTCTCCAATCAATGACGGTGGAACTGGTTCACCAGTTGAATGCGCGATTTTCATGTGTCGAATCTAAGAGAGGCTCATTTTACTAAAACGTTGAATATTTGAATCTATTTAGCATAAAAAATAAAACATACCAAGTTTCCTTTAAATGACGAAGAATAGCTGCACTTATCACAGTGATGTGTTTGTGCGGCGGTACTAGGAGCTGCCGACTGAGCATATTCCGGTGATGATGCTTGATTCGTCGATACAGAGGAGGACAATGTCGCCGTTTGAGCATGAGCTTCGGAATTTTCCTCGTCTAATGTGCAAGATATGTAGCTCTCTTCGTTGAAATCGTTTGTCTTTTTATCGAAATGCATCCGGATGTGTGTACGCATTCCACTGGAAAATAATTAAAAATTATATTATTAATTAAATTAGAACTTAATCGGAACTAGGTCGGTGAAATTTGAATCAATGCTCACCGGAGTGTATTGCCTTTATATCCGCAAATGCTGCACCTGAACGCCTTAGCGCCAGCGTGTGTTTCTAGGTGTTTACGAGATTCGGTTGCGTTTGCACTGACCACATCACAAATTGGGCATTTGTAGATATTTTGATTCGTAGCGCAAGGCTGGGCTGCATCGTGTATGGTTTTGCATTTGGCGCACTTGTCCCTCACCACCTGCTGCAAATGGAAGCGTAAAAATCATTCTATCCATTTATCCAACATTATGAAATTCGACAAAACATTACAACTTACCGCTGGAGCTTCCATCCGTTTTGGACAGTAGTACATTTGATGCGCTTGCAAATTATCGAGTGATGTGAATTTGATGCCACAAGCCGCACAAATCAGTTGTTGATAGGCACCGTGTACAGCCGATGCATTGGTTGAATTGGCTGGAGCTAGTGGCGAAGTAGGCGGGCTCGGTTTTGTTTTTCCGTCCGAATTTTCCTCAATATTTCTCGACGAGCAGTAATGCTTTTTGTGAGCCAAATAGTTTTCGTATTTACAAAATACGATATTGCATTCTTTGCATTTCGACACTCCTTGTTTTACGAATATCTGTGGTTGGACCAACGGCAAAGTAGCCGATGCACTGATTATCGGTTTCTTTGTAACATTGGCCACAGCTGAGATGGGAGACGTTGTTTTTGCTATCGGCAACGGAACGTTATTAGCATTTGCCGCAATATTCAACGCCAATTCGAAATTTTGACTATCAAGTAAATGCTGGGCTGATGAATTTAGTACCGCAGCCACGGAATTTGGTTCTGCCAAACGTGCGGTTAGTTCGTTTACCAAAAGTGGTCGAAGAATAGTTGATGCTGCCTGCGAATTTGGTTGATTCAAGTGAAGACTAGACGCAAGAGAGCTTGGTGATAGCGTTAGAATACCGCGCGGACTGCTCGAGCTTCGTTTTGGTGAGGGTGTTAATGGTGGTGAGCCTGGTAATGATGGTGCACAAACGATTTGTTCCGGTGACGCTGAGTTGCTACTGTTCAGCAACAGATTCTCCTTTCCATCATTCAGGGCGTCCATGTTTATTCGCTGTAAGTCACCCGATATGGAAGATGAGATTGATGCTGAACGCTCTCTATACGAACGGTCAATAGATAACCGCCGCACTGATAAGTCTAATGGCGTTGTATTTCCCTCTCTGGTGATAAATGAAATCAGGTTTAGATTAAATGCATAAAAATAACGACTTACATATATGTACAATGAACGTTCAGAACTTCGAATCGTCCAGAGAACTCAAGTGAATTTCAGATGAAAAATAAAATGATGGGACGAGTTCTTCAATCATTTGTGCCTACCGATTATGTGTTTCTCTTCGTTTAGAATTTTTCGTTGTGTCCAGATGATTCGGACTAACTTCGGAATCGCTTGGTTGAGACGATGTTTTGGCGACGGGCGTTTGTGCTCGTGTCGACGATGGTTTAGTTGCTCTTTCGCTTATGCTCGGCATCGAAATGGCCTGGGCAATTGGTTGCAAAGATCCATTTTGTAGGACGTAGCAATTCAAATCGGGATTCACTACTCCAGCCGATACACTCCTAGATGGATAAGAAAATAAATTAAACAATTGAACGAAGCAATCATTTAATCGTCGTTATGTTGGAAACTTACAAAGGTCCTGGCAATACGTTTGCACCACGGATTAACGAGTACGGTATTATGATAATGGGCGTGGTGGGTAGTGCCAAAAATGGTTGCGTGGGTCCAATCGATTCTGGAAATTTGCTATTTTCCTCCGTACTTTTCGGTTGAACGGTTTTTTGGGCGACTGTTTTTGCGGCAGAAGTGGGTGGACCAGAACTGAACACGATAAAAAAAAATATCAGAAAAAAATGCGATAAAAAACGGCATAAACTATTAATCGATTATGAATAAACATATATGCTGATGCTGATAAGTCAAAAGGCTTAGATTAGAGTAGCAAAATGGTTCAACTCGGACTTACTCATCATGTCGGCTGTGTCGACCGCGGCAGTAAAATTCTTTGTGGGCGCGAAATGTTTTTGTATTTGAAAATCGAATGTCACAATCGGTACAGTATCGGTCCACTTGATGCAACTGGATTGGCTGTTGCTGCTGTAGAGGTTGTTGAATCTGAATACCATTTAAAAAACGAGAGAAAGACGATAAAAGCAAATCTATAAATGTTTTTTTCCTTCCACATAAGCTATGTGATGTCGATATATGTGATTAAAAGTTATGCAAAATGAATGTGAAAAAAACAACATGCAAAAAAAGGAATTGTCAATAAAAAATAGTTTTTACTTGACTAGAACAATCGTCACCATTGGATGTGACCGAACTGTTTGTTGGTGATGTTTGATGCATTCGCATGTGACGATTTAATGAAACTTTCTTATCAGCGCTGTACGAGCATTGATTACATCCATATTGTTTGGTGGTACGAACGGTTGTTTTTGTTGCTGATGATTCTGTGCTGCTGCCGTCGTCGACTAATATCACTTTCAGTGGATTATTCGAGTCTTCGGTATCTTTTTTGCTGTAACGCATGGGAGAGAAGAATATAAATATGAAAATGAAAAAAAACAGCGATTCGATTATTCGAACGAGTAGAATTGTCCAAATTGATTTTCCATTTTGAAGCTTCCACTGGATTTATCAACGTGAGTCAATCAGACATACACACACATACACAAACAATGCTTGCGTACTATTTACCTGTGAGTACAGTAGAATGTTTGGTGAGCCTCGAGTGTTGACATGGATGAAAATTTGATGCCACAAGGTGCACAAATAAATGCGGGCACCCTGGGAATGATATCGTTTGGGTTAACATTCGATTGTTGCAAATTAACAACAAATTTATTTCCTGACGACCGGAACGTGGAATCATGCCGTTTTCGAATCTTTTCAGGCGGTGGTCCATTATCATCGTGCACGAGTATGGGTGACGATGCTGAATCATCTCGCATTTCATCATCACAATTTGATTCGGTTTCGTAATTTTCAACCGCGCTGGCTCGTATACTTTGTATATCTTTTGCTTCTGGTTGCAATGCCGGATCCGATGCAAGTGTAATGTTCAATCGCAATTTTGGTAGCTCGCTATTGGTATGCAATTGATTCAGCTGCTCCGCAGCAGCAGCGGCCTTCTTCTCACATTTTATATCGATCGGTAAGGTTGGCGATGCAATGGGTGTAGTCGATGTGACAGGAGTGCTGCTGTGCGAACTCGTTTCTAATGATAATGGCGATGCATCATTCGCAGGCGTATCTTTTTTATCACTTTCGCTAATTGATTGTGACCGCGCTAATGTGTTATCGTCGCTGGCCACTGTACTCTGTTCGTCGTCTATTTCGGTTGAAATGCTCTCTGGATCTGTAATGGTAGCAAAAAGAAGAGAAAAAAGAAAATATAGAGACACAGTCCATTTTACATTATTCACTGTTTTCCACACCATCGTCGTTACGCTACACTATAGATTATTATTTGAAACGTTTATGGAAGCCGTAAAACTTTGTGTCGTAATAAAAATGTGTACGAGAGTGCAATTTAACCATCTTTAAAGGAAAATGCAACGTAATAACACATCAACTAGATCAGATTTGAGCGCTATCAGACACTCTGTAAAAATTTCAGGAACTGCTTGAGTGTTTTAAATCACCCACTCCCCTATTAATACACTCAAGTTCCATTTCAGACAAAAAGAATCAATCTAAAATTTTCAAACGATTGTTTTGAATAACGCAAAATTGCTGTCTTTTCAAAATCCTTTAATTTTTGTATCGATTCCATTTGATTGAACACTTTATTCGCTCAAATTTACAGTTTTATTTGGAAATGCATAAAAAATCATTCTATTTTATGTGAACGATTCTCTCGAGCACTAGTGTCGTCAGCTCAGTGAATGTGCTGGAGACTCAACCATCTTTTGTTGTCGCCGAGTAGATTATGTTCGAACGAAATTGCTCCATCGATGAGTTTGCACACAAGAGTGGAAATGGGTGAGAAAACGCAATGTTTACGAGAATGCAATAGATTATGTCATGATTTTAATTCGCCTCATATCGAAAATTTACATAAAACATAGAACGAGCTGAAGCTCCAATTTATAAACATATTTTGCATTCATCCGCCGATATCGAGAGCTCAAAATCTTTAAATTATTTTCTGGCTCGCATAAATTTCAAAGATTATTTTTCTATCGCTTTCTCCATACCGCACATACACATACACACACACACACACTCTCTCTCTCTCTCTCTCTCTCTCTCTCTCTCGCTCTATTGCACTAGCAATCGTTGGCATTTGCCACCCCTTGTGCCAATCGAGACGATAGAAAAAGGCCATCCATAAAGAGAAAACCCGAAGAGAGAGATCAGCCAGCAAGTTGCAATCCAGAATGAAAATGTAATTTTTACACGAACAACAAAACCGATACACATTTTAAATCTATTGGCATGTCATGGAGCTTGCCGTATGCAAATTGTTGATACAGAGAGCGAGAATGTGTGCATGGCGAACAGAAACGAAAGGAAACGAAACGGCGAGAAAAAATATTGATGGAATGAGATGAACGAGACGTATATGTCCTAAGTCTATGGTAAAATACCAGAACTTTTTGCATATCGGATTTTAAATAATTTCTTCTTTTATGGAAGCGGGCGAGAGCTGGAGAAAAAGAGGTTATGAGGGACAAGCAGATGGAATGCGACGATGAATGCATGAAAGTATGTTGTGAAATTGAATGTATACTCGGAGAAAATTTAGTTCCATTCTGAATCGGGTTCGTTTTTGCTCTCTCTCTCTCTCGCTCTCGCTCCTTCTCGTTCAACTCACAAAGTCGAGACGATATAAATTGAAGGGGAGGAAATTAGGATGGTTTGGTGTGTACACAATTTATAAGCACTTACACAACATCACAAAGAACTGGAACGGAGATCAATTTTAGATTTTCGCTTAGAATTTATCGTTTCCGGTTGTCATTTTTTTCTCTCTCACTCGCTCTCTCTCCGTCTCACTTAAGCACATGCACCCAGAGCAAGAGTAAAATTTTCTGTGCACTCTCAGTTCACATTTGAATTTAAACAAGCTAATGGTATTTTTCAATATTCGTCGTATTTGCATACGCCTTCATTATTAGAATTTGATGCATATGCAATGTGCATTGTGCACTCCACTATTTAAGATAACAAATATTGATTTGTTTCCATCGAAAGTGGTATGCGATTTTCCTTTTTTTTCGTTTTTTCTTATCGTGTTCAGTGAAGCCATCCTGTGTGCCCGTTAACTCAAATGACATAACCAAAAAGCCAATCAGAGGAAATCAGTAAGCTTAACCGCGTCGAAGAAACGCTAATCCATTGAAATGAATGTCTTAATTAAGCCTATAAACGGCAGTGTGTCGTTGCTAATTTATGTTCCTAGAATCGAACGAAGAGAAGAAAAAAACCACCAGACAAACTGATCGAAATAACACGAATGGCGTGTACTTCATTGGACACGATTCCTTTCACATTTACATTCTGGTTGATGCAATATGATGTCACCGATCTCTGAACTTTATGCATCACTCCGTGTTGTGCTGGTGTCTCAATGTGTGAGATTGAGCAACTGAAATATGCAGAATATTCAAATTTATTTTTCCAAGTGAGTTGCGATTCGTTGAGGAGTTTTTTTTTTCAAAGGCCAAACTATTGGCCATGCAAACAAAAGTCACTCGTAGCCAATTTCAATGCAATCGAAACGGTGCTGTCTTCACGCAAAATGTGTCATCGGAAGAGAGAAACCTCTATGGTTTTTCGAATATGTGCTTTAAATGAATTTGTGGTACGAAGGAATAGCGTTTGTCACTTTTGTGATCAATCGACAGCATTGCAAAGCATGAAGCCTATCGCGTTTATCGCGTGTACCAAGTTAGTTTTTTTTTCTCTGCTCATTTGTGAGGCATTGAGAAACAAGTACAATGTTAACATGATCGGAATGTTTTTTTTTCCATTCGTTCGTTCGTTCGTCTTGCTTGTTCGTTTATGTATTTCTGTAACTTGATAAGATCTCTAATAGCACAGTTTAGCAGTGGAAAATGAGAAGACACGACTTGTGTCAATTTACTTGAAAGCATTAAATCGATTGCAGCCAAGTAAAAATTCGTTTTCCATGGAAAAAAAAATAGGTATAAGCACACGATTACATCGATACTTGTAATTGGATTGGCTGTGGCAATAATGACCAGTTTTTTTGAATATTATATTCTTCATGTTTTATTCCGACGATCGATTTCTTCTGAAATGCTTAGAAGAAAAAAAACTCTTCTAGTAGATTCATTATCTATCAAATATTATTTACGAAGCGCATATTCTCATGCCGACCCCGAAAAAACGAACGAGCGCGCGCGTCCAAGAACAGAACAAAGCGGAAGCAGAAAAAAATCTGTAAAATGCAAATTGTTCGATCGATACAAATTGAACACAATTGACATTATTTGTTTTATATTTTTTCTCTTGCTTCATATAATTTGCATGCGTGTTTGCGTGCGCTTCTTCTTGGTGGTGCCTTTTAACATTCACATTCTCGCTGCACTTCACTTGACATTTTTTGCCGCACACAATTCGCCGCAGATTCGATTGCAAGATTATTTTACAGTTTGTAGAAGAAAGCAATGAGCGCTGAAAGCGCATCATGGTGTCTTGAGTGTTTATTTGCTGGTTGGATGGCCGCGCTGGTTTTGTATCGTATCGCATACGCTATCGAATCAATGCTAATTGTCGGTGCGTCAAAAAGAACTTTTTTTTGATGATGATTCACACAAAACAAAGCGTAAAAACCAGAAGACGAAAGAAACACAACAGCCAAAAAGGCTGCAAAGCCGCTGCTCTTTTCCATTCTTGTGCGATGCATACAATGGATTAAATTGACATTTCAATAGATGCAAACTGACTGCCTTTTACGCATTTCACACAACAGCACCGAAACTGTGATAACTTCGAACTCTTCGAACACATCCAGCCCAATTGACCGTTTCGCACACTTTGTTTACACATCAGTAGCCGTGCTGTAGTTCAGATTGTCGCATTTTGTGTATTTCTTCTCGAATAATAACGATTGAACGAGTGACAAAGTACAATGTTGAATCAATGTGAAATTCAACGAAACGATACAAAATCGGCACCGATCGGGTCTGCTTAAAAGAACGTGTGTTCATGCATGTATCGGGTTTTTGCAAAACAGATTTTCAAATGCGACTGATTTAAGTATTCCGATCATGTGAATGCGCTTACTCGGATGACAACGCATACATATTGCATTAAAGTGCAAAAGAATGATCAAACGGATTAATACACTATGATTTTTATCATTGAATCGATCAATTAATGTTTAACACACAATTTTATGCAGTGTCCTTTTTCGCAGTCCGCTGTGATTATGCATTTGCGCCAACCCAGTGAGCAATTCTGACTATAAATATATGCATAAACCATAGGCATATAATGTGTATACAAGTATGCCTTATACAGGCCTCACTAACATTGTATTATTATACAGAATTGTGCCTATTTCAGGCATATGGTCCACTTTAGTAATTTTATAATGTGATTGGTCCATTGACTATACATATCTCAGGTCTATTACAGACATACAAATAATGGGCCTGGTCAGGCCTGCGCTGCCATATAAACTACATAGAAAGTGCGTTACAAAATCACCATCCTAACAGGCCTAAATCAAGACATTTTTGCTCATTGGGAATAAAAAAAACTTTTCAATTACTACGTCCAAATGCAGTGCCATTTGAAATGGTTTGGCTGAATATGTTCGATCCTAATGCCATTTGGTCGTATTTGTTTCAATTTTCGTTCGAAGGTTGCGGGCGGGCGGACGGACGGTGGCGGCGGCATTCGTTTAATCAACATCGCAAATATTCGTGCATATCTTTTTAGCTGTGTGCAGCTTTCGACTCAATTCGATTATCTAACATCCCTTCATTTCCATATTTTCTCGCTCGAACGCCGGATATGCTATCAGCTTGCTTGCACACGTATATACACGCATATCGCAAATGCAGACACAAACCTGCAAAATCGTCTGGAGTGGATGTCAAATTCGACTCGTGTTCGCTTAAAGCAGCGCTCATCGCTCGCAGCTCACACAGCTCAAACTCTCACCGCCACCGCTCACACAGTAGATTCAACAATAACAATATTTTTTTTATAGTGATCCCCTATTTAAATATGAACCACTCGCTTATCGCTTGCATACGTATATATTTGTTGGTGTGCAATCTCTTTCTCTCGCTGCTCTCGGTGTGTTATCCATCTCTCGATTTGCACGCCACGTATTCGCTCCAGGAGACAGAAAGAGACAGCGCGAGAGTGAGAGAGAGAGAGAGAAATGGAAAAAAATCGCGCACAACTTGATTCCGTTGACACTGTTGTTTTTCCTAGTGAGCGCACAGGAATGGCAACACCAGCAAATGTTCGTTATCAGTTTTCCTCTTTGCCAGAATGATAATAGCAAAGATAACACGCCATTTATTCTTTATTTTCTGTTTTCTGTTATCCAGTTTTGAGGAACGAGAGGCACCAGTGCCAAGCGATGCCAAAGCCAAAACCAAACCAAAACTGTGTGAGTGTGTGCGATGTGGCTCACGCATTGGACGAGATAACATTATCGCTGTGTGGCAGATGCGCTGTACGCTCACTTTTTTTTCCTCTGTTCCCATCGTACACGGGCAACTCCTAATTGCAAGCATTAATGAAAACGGAATTTCACTGAGTTCAGCAAAAAGAACAAACAAGGAGGCGCGCAATCACAAATGATAAACGATGACTTTTGTTTGAATAATTCGTCGCATAAAATTGTTAGCAATTAGTCTTCGGCGGTTTTTTTTTATCGGATCTCTCAAGTGAAAAATTTATTCGTGAAAATAAAAATTGTATGTAAATCAAATACACAGTTTGTGTGAAAAATTATCTGTGCGGTACGCGTTTTGAATACGATTTAGCAATTGCGTTTTGAGCAATGAAAAGACACTCTCACTATTCGAATATGGGTACGAATTAGTTTTTTTTTTTCAAATCAGAATTTAAATTTAATGTCTAATTGACGGAGACAAAGGATAGATTGTTTGCTTTTATCAGAAAGTGTTCAGTAATGTCATTATGTAAATCCATTTCCGCACTAGCACTCTTGAACATAGCTACACAACGATTTGAAGGTATTCTCTCGGGCCAGAGCCTCGATAAAAGTATATCAGGCCGGCAAAGAAAAAAACCCACTTCCGAAATATTTTTTATATGTGTGTGTTCATTATCAAAATGTCATTTTAATGACTGAATTAATGCAAATGAAATTGTGGGCCATAGTTGTGAAATGGAACTACTCATTATCGCTTCTATCTCTTGGTGCCACACTCGAACATATAGTTCCCAATAATTTAGCATGCTTGTCGCTCGCTCGCGCGCATTCAACGAGAAATGAAAAAAAAACAAACACACGGCCAAATCGAACGAGTGTAAATGCAAAACGAGACCCCCTTCTCGTTCGCTTGCTAGCTCAGCTCACTGATTGTCTCTGTTGCACCACCATTTTCGTTTGAATTTTGATATCGAAGCGACTTTTTAAAAATATATTTTCATTGTTCCAGCAGATTTTTTTTCTTTTATTTGCAACGGGTAAAACTGTAAAGTCAAAACGTGGCGATAATATATGCGCGTAGCTCCTTATCTAGTCTACGTTTGGATAAACGACATTTTTTCTGCTGGTGCGTCGCACTGTGTATAAATATATTTATCGCTCGACATATACCGAACAAAATCAACTGAATTGTGTACAGTGGCACACGAAAAAAAAACACCGAGAATCGCACACACATAGAGAGAGTGAGACGCACACGAAACAAAAAAAAAAACGGTCGAAGTTTATTTATTCTGGAAATGTGTTTGCCTATCTGCAATTCACAGAAGCATTCAAAATCGACTAGTGCATTGTTTTCTCTATTTTTTTAGCCCCGATATGAGAGTAAGCTTAAATAATTTTTCAAAAGTCAACTTCAAATCCAGGACTAGAAAAATCGTTTGAAATGAAAAAAAAAAAACTGAGCGCTTCGATTTAAAATATAAATAAAATCCAACGTGTGTGGCAGTAGTAGTGATGGTAGATTTGTTCACCGTGCACAATTCGCGCAAGCGATCCGGCTGATCCAAAAAATCTAATGCGCGCCAAACTAAATTGAGCAACCGGTGAAGACAATTCACAAAAAGCGGAACCAAAACCGCCGCGCTTTATCACCATTTATGTTGTATACGTAAAATTGCATGCAGCCAAGCTTGAATTGAACAATATACTGGTTTGTTGATAAGAACACCAACCGAGTGCTTCTTTGCTCGTTCACGCATTTTCGCTAATCTCCGTTCGAATGTGATAACATAATGCATATGTTTCATATCGAAAACACTGCAATGCATTTGCCACAAACGGTTTTTTTTTGTCGTTCACTGTGTTCGGCTTTTAAAAGCGTTTTGCCCATTGCACCGTTCTATGCTGGAAGCTTTATGAATATGTATTTTTTTTCTGTTTGGCAACACAAACAAAAAAATCGCCCTTTTTGATAATAATTGGAGCAAATGGAAATCTATCTTGTAAATTTAATTTGTCATGAGCCCATTTAAATGGGGGAAAAAAGTAAAACTATTTGTTTGTCGTTCACATTGTTATCAAATACAAATTTGCATGTGTGCAATTGATATCCGATATGAAGTGCGTGATATTTTTGTGATTTTTGTGTTTGTTGTTCAATTGCGCCGTTAAATTATATCGTCTTTCATTAGTCACTCGAATATACAGCTAATTCATAGAATTCTAGATGAGCCACCATTATTGCTGCAAACACGATTTTCCTGTACAATTTTTTTCTGTTCACCGCTTTATCTGTTTCGTTGATAAAAACAAAACAAGCCACACCGAAAAAAAAAACTAAATTCAGTACGCCAAATGCGTTTCATTCTTTCGTTGGTAGCAACAACACAATTTCACATTACTTTTGCTGTGGTCACGTACTTTTTTGTTTGGATTTTTCTTCGGTTCAGCAAATATACAGACGATAACATTCAAATTAATACGTACAATTTGTTAAATGCCTTTTTTCCGAACCCAAACTGAGTTGTGTAGTAGTCTGATTGAACGATGGAATTTGAAGGTTTTTTTTCGCCGGTTGAATATAAATCAAGGGGGAAGGCTGTTTTTGTGCGGTGTGCGCGTGTGAGTGTGGCTTACAATGAATAAAAATACTAACATTTATCGTTGAAGACAAGAATTAAACAGCATTAAAGGCTTAGCATTCACACTGTAACTCTATCGCTAGCACAATTGTGCCCTTCAAAGGAAATCATTGAATCGATAGAAAAAGGGCGCATTTTTTGTATTGAAATATTGCAAAATGGAACAAGTGGAACCCATTGAGAATAAAAAATCTCACCAAAGATAAAAAAGCGTGTTAAAGAATGCGATTAATTGCATTTAAATAGGTGGCCAATGAATTGACAAAAACGAATGAAAGAAAATATCGAAGTGCATTGTATGAATAGGCATTAAAGGGCTTCAATGAGACATTTGAAATGTATTTTAAGGAAGATTTGTTATGTGCATCAATTAGCAAGTCAACGACGAGATACATGCACTGTGAAACTGGAGAAAAATGTGTATTTAAATGAATTGGCTGTGTGATTAAGAGCCCTGGATTTATAGATCTGAGTCGAGTGTGAAACGTTTGAAAATAAGATCGATGCTTGGTGGGGTCGACCATGTATCCTTTTTTCCCAAATGGGCGCCTCTTCATTCGTTTATCATACATAAATGAATGGTTTGGAGCGAAAATGTAATACAGAAAAGTTGAGCGGAAAAATGTCGATGATGAGTGAACGGAAATGGGATAGCTATATAGTAAACTGTATAGTAAACTATAGTGAACTATATAGCTATCCCTTTTCATTTGACACTTTTCCGCTCAACTTTTCTGTATTACATTTTCGCTCTAAACCATTCAAATAATTACACATTTATGGTAATGCCAGAGAGTAGAGCCAAAATCGTATTGATATGCAAGAAATAAATTGAGCAACCAATAAATTCTTTTGCAAGCACACGAAATGTATGTGTCCATAATTCCTCTGTAGAAAAAAATTCGAGCTAGAATCGTTACATAACAGCAAAAAATACACATTTCAAACGGCTTTTATTGGTCAAATGGTGGTACAGCCATCGTTGAAAAATCAGTCAGCAAAGTCATTGTGCGATTATCATTTCTTATAGACGACAGCCGTTATGCATGAATGGCCCGGAACCGACTCAATGGTTCGGCTCTGTTTGATAATAAAATGGAGATGTGGTTGAAAATAATACTTTATCAATTTTTCAAAAAAAAAACACACACAGAAAGTCTTCCAATCATAAAACTCTCCAGTAAATCGGTTTTTATACTTTATCCGAAAATTTTCTTATCAGCAAACAACAAAAAGAATTACCGCATACTCATACTGCTGCAAGTCGCTTTATCTTTCGTCTTTTTCATGTCTCCTGCACATATTCAATGGCAAATGGAACAACTGTTCTCTGGAGCAGTATGAGAAGGTGTTTTGATGAATATAAATAAGTTCTTATCAGAATCAGGCAGCACACAACACACGCTTGGCATCAATGCCAAACGGAAAGGGTGAGTTTTTCTCAGCTCACCATTCACAACAACACAACCACAAGTACCAAATAATATTAAACAATACGAGAATTAGGTGAAATTGCAAGACTTGCGTTTTATTTAAGCAGAAAGTTGGTGACCATTTTATGATATTGTACTGTATTTGCTTGTGGTTTGGTTACTTGACACAAAATTTTTTTGGGTTTGTCAACGCAAAATTCACCATCGAATCAATAGAGAGTAGTTTCGTTTGGCCCCCAGGAAAAATGATGAAAAACAACTTTTTGTTGGCATCGATGATGGTGAGAATTAATTATTGCCGCACGCAGAGGCGGCCGATATAAGATTTTATACTTTGAGCTATACACTCAATCGTTATATAGATAAATCGTAACTGTCGATTGGCCGATACGATGAGATTAAGGAAATGTGCAAACAAATCACTTTCGATCTTATTCAAAAGCACTGATAGAAAGCGTCTTTCCCTGTCAATGTGAAATTATGAAGAAGTTTTGCCAAACAACCATTTCGATATTACGTACACAGGCAACATCTCTCTCTCTCTCTCTCTCTCGTTCCGAATCGACGATTAATCGACATCAATTTCAGTTATCGATAGGGCAGGCGGCTATATTCTGATTTTCAAAGCATCATTTTATGCAAAAATATATGTTTGCATTGATTTCTGTTTACGAAGCGGGAATACAAAATATCATCATACTCTCTATCCCAGCCCCGCACTCAAATAAGCATCGTGCTAGCGCATTTTAAATAAAATAAATTCCCAGAATATTTCGACACGTTGATGTAAAAAAAAAGAGTCGAATGGGATTGCCATCAACGACGAAACAATCAAGACAAGAATAATAGCAATGGGAAAAGAGATCCCCAAGAATCTATATTGAAAACTTGGACAAATCTTTTCGGATACAAAAACCCATTCATATGTATATAAATATGTACGTATGTGGCCATACATTTTACATAAATTTTGTAAACAAAGTAATAAATCTATCTCTTCATTGAGTGCCGGAGATTCGGCAACCAACCAACCAACCAACTTTTTAACATCAAACACAAACACACATAAACACACACACACAGTTGCACACTCTACTCTCATCAAATCACATCATCGTTATGATTCATAGCCAACGCTCAATGCCTTGGTTTCGCTCACTATTCCATGGATTCAATCCAAGCAAGCAAGCAAGCACAAACGCACACAATTCGCTTTACTTGACACCGGCTTCACATCTTATTATTGTATATCATTTTAGTTTCTTATCAGTGTCGGCCAGCCGCGTTCAAATACATACTTTATACTTTGTAAATTGCGATATGCTTGATGCGATGAGTGAGTGAGCGCGCGCGCGCGTATAAGGATGGAAAAGAGTGTGAGAGAGGTGAACTTGGATGACAATGCAAAGAGTTTGATAGCATAAACGACGCTATGGACGGAACGGTTGAAAAGCCAAATAAAGATTTCCGAATGAGTTTTGTAGTTCATCATTCACCGCATTCACAGGAAAACGAGTTACTTTGTTGCTGGCGATTTTTTTGTCACCGTTTTCTTCACAATATTGGAGTACCGAGTTGATGGCAGTTTGTAAATAAATATATAATACTTTAAAGTGGAAAATCTATAGATATATGCGAACAGCAGCAGCCACTTCATCGAATATTCCTTGGCAATTGGGTAAACATATAAAATTGGATTTTGAGTCCTTGCAATACAGATAAACGGGAATTGATCGAATGGCTTTAATACGTTCGATAAAAACGTTGGATTTTGAATAAATTCAATTCGATAAGGAAAAATGTAATTTCAGTAAAAATGATTCTATTTAAATCCAACCGAATTATCTTCCCTTTCAATATCACCCAAAATATTTGTCTAAAATAATCCAAGCGCAAATATTTTTCATATGAAGTGAAGAGCAAAAAAAACGAAGCAAGAGAAAGAGGAGACACTCTTGGATTGAGTGATAAATAAAGGAATAATGTGCAAGATCTGCGCTTACTGATTGCAATTGATTTTTGTTGCATGCATGCATGCATCCTCTCCATGTGCTGCACATACAAAACGCTGAACATTTTGGGTGCTCTCAATTTTATCGCTGGGAATTTTTGCATATACGATTCCTTACCGTTCCGAATTTAAAACGTAATCTCGACCATTTTAAGATTACTCCTTGTGTGCACACGAACAAGCTTCGTATTTTCCAAATGTCTCTCAAAACCCAAACTCAACGGGACAGGGTGAGTATTATTGTGTTTTTGCATCTCTGGTGGAAATATATATTTGAAAAATGGGATATTTAAAACGGAATGTTAGACTTCTTTCGAAATCAATTGGCCTTTTGTTGGAAATGCTCAATCAAGTGGCAGCTGTGTGTGAGCGGGCTTCGACTCATATCGAAACAAATGAAGGAAAAATACACATACACAACCTGATCACCCTATTCAATCTGCATAAAATGCATAAAGATACAGTTTATCCACCAGAGGGTTGAGCTTTTTCTTATCTGCTCACGGAACAGCAGCAAACCGAAAATAGTGTTGCAAATTCAAAACAAGTATAGTGAAGCCGGGGCTACCGAACTAGGTATATGTGTGCATTGCATATAGACAGAGAGAGAGAAGGAGCTTTCTTTTGGTTATTGGGAGAATATCGCATGTAGCCACTTTCTCCGTACCAAACAAGTTCAAAAGAAAAACAACGGAAAATGTAGAGGAATGAATTAAATGCCCGGTGGAGTGAGTTTAAAATGCCTGCATCATATACCTACGTATGCGACATGACTTTCAGCCGTATCGGTTATCTTTCGCCAGCACGAACAATTGTAAGCATTATCTCTCGTATGTTTAAGCAATTCTTTTATTCGGTTACATTTCTTCTCGTTTTGTTCTTGAATGCAAAAAATGTTGGAAAAAAATCAACTATTTTTTTCGCTCTCTTTTGTTTGCTTATCCCTCGGCGTTTCGTGTGCACAATCTTTGCTTTCGTAACCGTTCCGGTTTTCTACATTCAAAGTGACATTTGTGGAGGAAAGAAAAATTCAAGAAACTGATCTATGCATCAAAATTGGAATGTTTACCACGAAAAGAAGCAACTACGACAATTTAATGAATATCCAAGAGATGGATCGCGTCTTCTACATTCTGATTGAAAATAAAATAGCTATAGGCCAGTAACTGGTCGTCAGTTTTTATGATGTAGCCGAACATATTTAGTGTCATGAAGAAATTTTCAAGAATATAAAGTAAAAATTGAAGACTGATGCCTCCAATCGTGAGTCGTTTGATTTGTGTTCGGAGAATTTTGAAGAAATTCCAAAAGACATAGAGCCGTGTCAACTCCTTGATTACATGATACATGATCGAGGCGCTTTCGTTCAGTTATTTTTATTAGATTCCAATTGGTTTATCAATGGAGCACACATTGCTGACTCAGTGGACATTTTATACGGGCTTATGCTGATAAATAGATCAAACGGCTCATTCACATGAACGGGATGTGTATCAATGTGTCGATAATGCACGTACATATATCAATATCCACACAGAAATCGCATGATACGGTGTAATTTTTTGACACAAAAAAAAGAATAGAATTTCTACAGCAAAGGGCAGATGGTTCTGTGTATATGTGTGTGAGAGCTGGTGCTCGCTCATGGGCAACGAGCAGCACAAACAAACCGTACAAGCATATATTTATAGTTAATAATAAATAGACAACAATGGAATAGTGTGGAAGCTAGTATGAGACTATGGGGCCAATCGAACGTTGAAAGAACAACGGCGAAAAATCGCAATAGAACCATACACACCAGCCAGTACATACATATACACACCAAATATTTTGTACATAAAAAGTCTTATCTGCAACCCGCAGCTACTGAAAACGTTATCGTTGAATTCCACCTACATACAATGGGGTGACATCAAATAAATAAAACCGAGAGAATAGAGTGAAGACTCACACTTGTACATCCACACACATACACACGTAGAAGTTTGAAAAATATTCCGCTTGCTTCTTTGCCTCTTCCATGCAACGATATTCGAAAGCTTCCCGCGCTGTCTGTCCATTATGGACGAGCTCCTGTTTACAATACAATCAATTCATGGATAATTCTTGACACTATCGAAAAAAACCGAAGCACATCCAAGTGCAAAAATGAATGATGTCGGTGTGACGACCGAACGATGGATACTTTAAACTGACGAAGAGCATTCGACACCCAAAAAAACTGTGATTTGAACAACTTTGATACGACTGTCATGGAATCGCCATGAAAATCAAATGGGATTGGATAATGGAACCATTTTTGATGATTCAAAATTGAAATGAAAATTGCGATCTTGCCAATTCTTTTCGACAACAACAACAAAATGTCCGTTGTGAAAAGCGAACACGATTTTTGTGCGAATACTAGATGGAAATACGTTGATCGCGATGAGAGTCCAGAAATCAGTTCTCAATCGAATTTTGTACGCGCAACGCCCATTCCGGCGAAGGTGCGACAGAGATGGAAGTGATTCGTTGTTGCTTCTGCTATTGCTGAACGGTGTAAGAAATGCACTACCTGGTGATCTAGATAAAAGCAATTCAGCACAGTACAATACAAAGGGAACCGATTGCGAATCGGCTATATATATGCAGTCGTAACTAGGTGCATGGCTCGAATCCGAAATGTACGTATCCATTTCGATATTTGACTCTTTTTTCGCTCAATTTTGTTTCTGTTTTGTTCTTGTTTTGTTGCACTGCCGATCGGTGTGACCATGTTGTTGTTTCTGCAACTGATTGTACATGTTGTTCTTCTTATTCCGTCCTGTATGTGTAGCAAAACCTCAAGTTTCCACGTGAAAATTTGCCATTGCACTCACGAAAGTACAAATAGAATAGCAAATGGCAAAGGAAATTTCAGTGTTTGGACCATCGTCGGGTGTTGTGTTGCATTGCTACAGTGCTAAATCGCACTATTTTGATCTCTACCGTTTCTTCTTTTTGTGTTTCAACATACAAATAAAAGTGAAAGATTTTAACATTTTGATAATGTTCTTGAAACAAACGATTGAAAATTGATATCTGTTCGGTGCTTGGCGGTAATAAATATCTCACGAATAATTTTTTTTTTTCATTCGCCGAATCACTCGTTTGCTCGTTGTTGTTTTTTTTTTTCGTTCGTTCTTCCTTTTGTTATCGAAATGGTGAGTATCCGCGCGATTTGAAGAGAGAGAGAGAGAGAGAGAGAACCATGTGCAATGTGCATTTATACAATGGATTTTGTTTTCGAACGCACTTTTCTCGCTCTTGTGTGTTCGATGTGTCTTGGGCAGGTAAGCGACAGAGTGCAATACCATGGCAACCATCAGGCAATAAGTAAAAAAAAATTGCAGTGAAAAACGGCAACACTCACACACATATTTGTGCAACACACAACGGTGAAATCGCAAGACAGAATCAGAGATATAACCACACGGTCGTTCCAACAGCGACCAACACTACAGAAATTAAAAGGAATAAAATGTAAAAAACAATAAAAAAAAACACTACATATATATAACGAAAAGTGTTTTTCGCTTTAAGTTTAACGCTGCTGCACAGCGCGTCTCTCTTTCGCGCTGCTGCAAATGTGTGTTTTGCCGTTTTTCGTTCTAGTTAAACCTTTTGTTACTGAGCTATAGATTTCAGTAGTGATGAAGCATATATATACATATAAGAGGAGCTCTAAGTGTGCAATCGTGATGAGAATACGTTCGAAACGACGGCAAACAACCGCAGAAGAGAAAAAAAAAACACACACACGAGAGAACTGAAATCGAATTTATCGCAAACGGCACAAACGTAAAACGCGAACGAGATCGCATAAACTCACATCATCACACTACACTATGGGCGCATGTGAGGGCCATGATACCAATCCAAGAAGTCCAAACTTAATTTAGGCAATGGATAAAATACGAGCAAATATCCAAGTGAAGAGAGAGAAAAAAAAGCGCAGCACAACCGTTCTTGCTTTGTTTAATAAAAAGTACTGATTAGCGATTCGATTACGAGTTCACCAAAAAAAACAACACTTCGATTGTGCAGAATAATTCCGTTGAGGAATTAAAAAAAAACGTACCAAAATAATAATGTAACAAAGTAAAAGAAAAAAAGCCTTACACACAAAGGAGATAATCAGCAGTCAGTATGTATATTGCAAGTGGCTGTGCAAAAAAAATGCATTGTACCACCACCGAATGCACAAATCCATTCTGAGTCGCAAGAACGAATGCCGTAACGGCAACGATAACGATCGATTTTAAATAAAGCGAAGAAAAAAAAGAAAAGAAAACCAAACGAAATTAATAACGTTGGCTGCTTTTTTATCGCTTTTTTATTCGTTCGAACATTTTATGTGTCACGTTAGAATTCCAGCAACTGATAAAATTTCAACAAAATTGGGATCTTGCTAATTTTTGGACAATTTCACGACCTTTTACGAATTGCGTAATCATTGTTTATGGAATTAGTTCACATCAGTTGTATGTGATCATGTGATTTATTGCATTTGCAATTCCTTTTTTTCCCGAGTAACACATAGACGCACTAAATGCACTTCTCTTTTTCTCTACAGATAAGTGTTGGATTTATTTACATTTTTCTATACCCATGTTTACGTGGGTATCCACAATTGTTATTTTTTTCCACATGCTCTCCAACTTTCTAACAAACAGCAACGTGCTTTATTATTGCGTCGTTCGTATTTTTTTTCATTGCGATTGCCACTTCCAATATGGACATAATAAATATTATGACAAATGTGTACGTATCATTTTCTCTATGATACATGGTACTTAATGCGCCGTTGGTCATAGAATGCACACCAGATCACGCGATAAATAGTGTACGAATTAGCAAACGGAAAAACATATTCATCGTCACACAAATACACACAGACACAAGCCACAAATTCACATACAATCAAAATACGTGCGGTGTTCGAATCAACAGAAGAAAAAAACTCTTGGTTTTCTATGCGGGCACTGTTCTTCTTTCCTTGATAAGAAAGTGGAAAAGATGAAACATTACGATAGAAAAGTTCAAACCCACATACAGTTGTCATTTTAACAGCGCTCTCACACACACATCGTGGACGAAGGAAAAAAACCGAACAAATTCACTCTTCTTATTGATGATTCATGTTCGACGAAGAAAAAAAATCCAAGGAGATATTCGCTGTTGGATGCCCACAATATTAACACTCATGATGTCTTACGAAAATTTCACACAGACACGAGAAAAAAAAATTACGACAAAAAATATGATTTATAACAAACAATCGCAACTATAGGTGCTTCCATAAAAATTAATTCGATATAAGGTAATTTCAACAAATTTATAAGAATTTAAAAAATAATAAAGACAGACTTACCTTGTTGCAAGATTGCCATGTTTCGTACTGGATTTTCGCTTTCGTCTGTTGATAAAAAGAAGAGAGTAAAATTTGAATTTAGAAAAAAAAACTCCATAGCAACAATCAAATCTACAATTAAATTAGAGTTCATAAGAATCAGAGACCTTTTACGCAATAAACCGACTAAAAATCAATGTGAAATCCGTCATTTTTAATTATCCGAATGGATTCTATTTTTTGAATTAGCAACAAGAAAAGCGGTTAAATTTGACGCGAAGCAAGAAAAACAAACTACGAAAATCTAATCCTGTAATCTGAAAGTAATGTTGGGAAAATGTTATACGCATATTTCGTAACAATGAACACAATGGACGTCAATTTATAATCAAATTTGGCGCTTCGAAACGTTCAATCATTTTAATGGCTTTTTGACTGTACATAAGATACAGTGTAGTCGTCGCACACTGTTACGGACGCTGTCGCTGTTGCTGTTTGCATTGGTTTTGATTTTTATCATGATCAAAGATTTTATCGCACATAAAATATATATGTAGAGAGAGAGAGAGGGAGGGAGAGAGACGAAGAGCAGGGACGAAGCGCACCATTTGTAAATACGTGAAAAGTTACTAGAATCCAAAATTTATGAAATGAATGTAGAAGTTTTATTGTAGCCAGCATACGTGCAAGCGCATGCCTTTCGATCGATTAAGCGGAAAACGAATGGAATGATAAAATGGGAAAACGACTCGCAAGATAAAAAAAAAGCATAGCACATTCGTCGCAAGGGAACAAAAACTGAGGAAATAAGGAAGGTGTCCTTATCGATCAGAATCATTTCGAGAGAGGGAGAGAGTGAAGGGATGGTGGAGCGAAGAGAAAAGGACGTTATTTTTAAGCAGATAATGCTGTCATTGGAGGTATCTCATTGAACATCAGAAGTTGTTGTTGTTTTCATGTGGATGGTGTGTCATTTTTGGACGCCAGTTCAATGGAAGTCAGAAGAAAGCAGTAGAGAGAGAGAGAGAGAGAGAGAGAGAGTTCATTACTTCTGAACGATGTTGAGGCGTGTATACAAAAACACCTAACAGTAGGTACCCATTGTGTCAATGGTATAAACTTACAAAACAACACAGAAAACTTTTTTTTTCTTCATTGTGAGGTTTTAATTCTAGTTTGTCGTTCCTCGTCGACGGGATCCAATGAAGTCACTGACGGCAATGTCGCATCAAACACATTTTCCTCCCCATCCCAAAACATATTTCGTCTACTAGTCTTATCGGGAGCATTTTTTTTGAAAAACATTATCTCACTCAAAGATTTATTTCTTATCAGTTGCTTGTGCTTCATTTACAACAAGCAAATGGAATGTAATACGGCATTGCGAAGAATGAAAAAAAGAAACAACACAACAAACGTAACACACTCACACAGCGAGCGAGCGAGCATACAGAAAGCGAAATGGAAACGGAACTTTTCGCCGATGTGATGGTTTTATCTATTCCAACGTTCGTTAAAATGTTTTATAATGCGTGTATGGGTTTGCATGTGTCTTTTTTCTTTGCTTGTTATATTTCGTGTGCTGTGCACATTTTTCTCTCTCTTTCAGTCTAATTCAAGTTTGTCGGTTCGTTATGTTATCAGCAAGAACCAGCAGACACTATTATGTATATCGGGCATGCATTTGCGTTTGTGTGTACGGTGTGTGTGTGTGTGAACAGTACACTGTACATGAATCGATGATGAGTAAGGGTAGGAGAGATCAAGCGCATGTTATCAATCGGTCCGATCAACAATGGTATTTTCTCTCTTGCTCTTTGGGCTGATATGTGTTTGTGTCTGTGCCCGTGTGTCTATGTTTGTGTATATCGATGTGTATGTGTATGCCGGTCGTTCCTATCTATCGGAGCATACATCCAAACAAATGAACGTGGTGCCATACAAACTTGGTGTTCGTGTACTATGCATGCATTTAATGCTGACATGATATATTATATTTCTGTCATACAGATTTACAAACGATAAGCGATAACATTGGCACTGGAGCACATGTAGCCTCAGACATATACATCGGATGCACCGTATACACCATCATCACAAACGTCACCACTGCCACACCAGGAACAACTTATTTATTTTAGAAAATCGAATTTTCGGATTTTCTTCTTCATATTTTTTATTCACTTTTCATAGTTCGAATTACTATTGAAGAAAATGGGCTGCTCTAATTGAAAATTATCCGATAATTTATTTTATTGTGTCGGGTCGATTTTGATGGCCACATTCCAGAACTGATGCTGCTGCTCTTGATGAATCACTGAACATTTCTTATTAACTTATTATCGAGCTGTATGCGTTTTCGAATCTCGAACAAAAGGACACACGTACAAAAACGCCAAATGAATGGATAGAGAATAGCGTTTGCATCAATGAAGTTTTTGAATCACCAACATCAGAACGATTTTTTTATTTTCAGTGTGTAATGCTCTTATCTACTTGCAGTCAAGCCCTTCTCCTGTGCTATCTGGTGCACTTGGCTGCGTGTTTTTGTGTTGATTCAAATAACACACAACAAATAGAATATTTTATCTTCATTCAGCATTCAAACATTCTGTGTGCGATCGTGCAATCGTTTTTGTTGTACTTCAACGCTGGCGAGAGAGCGAGAGCGCTCGGTGGCGGTGGTGGTCGTGGTGGTAGCGGTGATGATGAAAGCATGCAAGTACATAGCAACGGTTCACGCTACACCATCGAGTGGCACAGTCGGTGCAGCAGCAGCAGCAGCAATGTGCGCTCTTCCACCCTTATCGTACTATTTCCGAACGATGGTAAGTGCGATAAGAATCCGAAAAGTTAGCGTTTGCAACGGCGTCGACTATTCACAATTGCTAAGTTCATGAAAAATGTGTGCTAAACTGTTTATACCGGTTAAATTATGTATGAGTGTGGGTACAGTCGGTGCGACAACGAACATTAAATTACCTTTTCATTGAAATGCACAAACACAAACGCAGAGGAAATCGTCGCTATTTTTTTTTCTTTTCGTTTTTTGTTGTTTTTATTTCATTCGGTCCATTATAAATGGAATTTTTCATTTATCGCATAATCTTTTATTTGCTCTCTGGCGATACGAGCACATTGATTGATCATTTTTCTCTCTGTCTCTCTCTTCCATACTCGCCCTTGTGTTTGTTCGTTCGTTCGCTCCGTTTTTTTTTTGCTACGGATTTATATTGGAAGCAATGCTGCTTCACAAAACTAATAGATTCAATGCTAAGATAACGAAAGATAAAAATATTGGGTTTTCAGTTCCCAAACGTAATATCAATGTGACGCATACTGATACGTATGCCGTAATATATATGTTTAAAACAATGCTGAAAATGTCGAACATGACTTTTTGTTTGTGTCTCTCTCTCTCCCTGTGTGCGATTGTGCATGTGTTTGTGTGTGAAAAGTGCTCAAATGCACAGCAAATCATCAATCGATGCTTTGAAAAGTGATTTTAATCTATTGTCTGACGGTTTGGTTGTTCGGGTTGAACAACTCACACACATACACAACGAAATGTGTCGCCGGCTGTAGCATTCACCAATGCTGAACTCTCACACTATCTTAACCATACCAAAGTCAATCTGCATTCGATTTGGTTACTTCTGCGAATCCGAATGCTGCCATATTCACGTTAAATTGTTTCAAAACAACTTATTTACATATATCGCGGAACGGATTCGTGCAAAGCAAGCCGGCTACACTACTATGGGTGCAAATATCTCTTCGGCTGGTGGAAAAATGAAGGAGCGAGATGCATTGTGTATAATGTAATCGTGTATTCAGTAGCTGAGCTGCCAATGAAGTAGTAAAGAGCAGCAAAACCATGACAGAATTTCTGCATGACGAGAAAAAAACAAAATATAATGTGTATAACCGTGGAGAGAGAGAGAGAGAGAGAGAGAGAGCGAGAGATTGAAACGCATACACTCGCCGAGCAGAAATCAGTTTAAAATGGTTAGAGTTATGGCGCTATTATTGCGATCGTGCGGAAGACTGATAATATTTACGTTTCCCCGAAATCTTTTGCTGTTGCATTTGATGAAAATACATGCGGAGAACACACAGAAAAACGGAATCGCGCACAGCATCAAAATGCATACCATACATCTCCCAATATAATAATATGCCCCGGAAAATGGGAATCGCTATGAGTGTATGTGAGCGCGCGCGGTGCGGGTGAACTAGCTAGCGAACACTAGCTCAACATCGGGAACAACACACAAGAAATTTTTCGTTGAGCTTTTCAAAATGTTTATCATCAAAATGTTTATCATCAAAATGTTTGTACTTTTGCTCGTTGCATTTTGTTTATCTCATAAGTAAAATTTCGTAAAACATGCTACATGGTAGCATGGCTGCATGGATTCATATGATTATAAATAAATATTTACAAAAGTTCATTTAGGCCCCCGAGGAGGAAGTGGCATAAGAAGTCGTGACAATGTATTTATTTGATTTTATTTCAATTCGACGCGCACTCGCTGGTGTTCAAATGCAACGCCGAACGCGCGCGCGCGCACTTCGACGCATTAATAATAATGGGTTTGAAATGTGTTTTTTGTTTTCTTGACTTCGGTCATATCGCTCGCTCGCTCGTTCGTTCTTATTCTTCAGCGATGCGTGCTGAACCCGTTTATAAATCTTTCCAAGTCTCTTGTTTCGCTTATCAACTATAAAAATGATTTTTCGCATTGATTTATTTTATTTAAAGTTAATTATGTAAGAAGATATGGTTGTGCTCATATATTTGCATACTTTCAGGCATCTAAAATTCATACTGGGATGAAGCAACAAAAATGCGCGCCAAATAAACAACAACAATAACAACAACAAGGCAACGGCAGTCAGATAGCTGTATCATCAGTCACCACTCAGCAGAGTGTGTGTGTCTGTGCATGGGTGTGCTATATGTTCACGATTATCGCATTTGGGATGCCATTAATGCGCGTTGAACGGGTTCGCTTTTTTTGTGCTTCCATTTCGTTGGTTATGTGTTACGCGCGCGGTTGTTCTCCTTTTATTCTCATCAAATCTGATAAAAATCAAATGGTAAAAATCTATTTTTCATTGAAGTTGTGCGAGAGGACGTAGGAGCTATGCGTTGCACTGTAAATCATTTAAGAAATTGTTATTCACTGAATATGATTCATAAATTTCTCAAGATGATGTCGATTGCAAACGATCCGAACGCATTGTACTACAGTGCACAATGGAATGGCATCATATTTTGTTTATCAATAAACAACATTTAGTTTAACAACCTGAAAAATATAGTTATTGTTTCTTGTGCTGTCTTCACACACCAAACTTGCAAATATATTCAGATATTCTAATTGATCGAATCAACGAGCCTATAACGACTAACTGCTATTGATTTGGAAATCAGATTCATGAAAAAGAAATGGGAAATCATAAAACGAATCCTGGCCCGAACAATCAGCCAGCCGACGAAGAATCAACTTTATGCTGAATAATAACACGAAGAAGTGTTATCATCAACATCATTGTTGTTGCATTACGACAGCTGCCGTTGAATGGATTTTCCACAAATGAAAAACTTTGCATTTGCACTGTACTGATAAACGCGGTTAAAATAGCTCGAATATCTCTTTTTTTGCATGTTATCACATTTTTCCACATTGTGCCTTCTCTTCAATCACAAAGGACTAGATGATGTTGGACGTCGGTTGATGGAACGAACACACATGAATTTGTGTGTATCAGTGTGTGCGGTGGTTGATGAATCCTGATTTCAAATACGATGGATATTCATTTTTTTGTTTTTTTTTGCTCTCTCTCTCTCTCTCTCTCTCTCTCTCTCTCTCTCTCCGTGGTCTCTGCATGTGTCATTATTTCGTAAGCGTATTCACACTGTGCGAGATTGGAGAGACAAGCAACGTGAAAGCATTTGTAAGTGTATCCGGTGATAAAATCAAAACGAATAAAGATGAACGCTTATATTTTCGCATTTTTCTCTGTTGCCAATTGAATATTTGAAATTGCACTTAATTTTTTGAACACAAAGCAAACGCCATATCGTGCCAGACGATAAAATTCATCTCTTTTACCGTTCGGCGTATTTGTATTAGCAAACATTTCCGATTTCGTCTGCGGTGTATATATGTGAAAATCAAAATCGAGTAATGCCAAACACCGAACAAAAGACTGTCAATTGAAAAATATGATTATTGTGTCAAAAATTGTGCCCGATAAAGGATGGTGTAGTAGATGTTTAATAATATGCATACAGACGCACACAGACACATCATCATACGAGTGAAACGCTGCGAAGTGGATTTAAAAGTGCTTACACTTGTATTCGAATAAAGTCACATGAATGAATGCACAATCTCTCATTTCATCTAACATTCAATTGCACGAAACGATACAAGTATTCATTACAAACGACACCACTCTCTCTCTCTCTCTCCCAATTTGTGTATGAAAAGAAGGGCAACACGATGGGAGGATGGAACACAGAGAAACACACTCATACATCGCAGAGGAATTGTAAAGTTTAAACCATTGTGTGGTTTGTGTAATAATCCACAATGCTGCAAAAATTCTGTTAAAACAAAACATGTTTGCGAAGAGTATTTGTTTGAAACACAATCAAGTTTTTCTGTCCCTTGTTCGAGCGCAAGAGAGAGAGGAAGAGAGAGAAAGAGAGCATTTAGCACAAGCTATCACCATCGTCGCCACTTTCATTGGTTGTATCATTTCTTCACTGTGTGTGCCTCTCCGGTTGCCGTTTGCTTCTAATTTATTGGGATTGGAATCTGCATATTGTGTGATTTTTTGGGCAACACATGTGAGAAAATGTCAGATTCCCCGTTTGTGATACGAAGCGAGCCCATGTCGAACGAAACGTATAAAATTGAATATAAATCTCCATCTTCCGATCGATGTGGGGAGAGGAAAAAAAAAAAGAAAACATCCAACCAAATGCTGACTGACGATCGTTTAACAATAAAATCTACTTCGTAAACACATTGTAGACATGAGTAAATGAAAGCAAAATCATTGTGCTACTGCCGCTGTTGCTGCACACTTTGATTGGGAAATTGAATAAAACATTTTCGTTCGTTTGACATGAGTCGCATTTCATCCCCGTACCGTATTCCTGACATATCTTTGTTTGTCTCTCTCTCGCCCTCTCTCTCGCTCTCTCTGCGTGCATATACTGTCGAGCCGAAATAATGATCGTTTATAGATGCGTTTCCGAGATATTTTCATGTACTCTGCACTCTTTTTCTTGTGCATTGCAATGCGAGCGCATTCAAATTACATTTGACCATGTCTGACTGTGTGTTGGTGGTGCTGGTCCTGGTGCAGCAGCGATGCCAGAAATCTCATTTTCAAAACTACCCTTTTTCAATTCATTTATTCAGTCGCTCGTTCGTTCATTCAAACATCATTATTATCATCGACACTCGACGGCGGTGACTCACTCATTTCGAACAGTGCCAGTAGGAATTCGATTGCCCATTCTGGTTTCAATGCAAGTGTGTACATGTTCTCTGTGATCTGAGCGAGCAAGCGAGAGTGTGTGTTTATGTGTGGCATTGCTGCTGGCAGTTTAGCATAAATGCTCGACACGACAACCAACATGCATCCATTCAATAGACTTGAAATGGTTTTCGATAGCTGGAGATACAGCAGATACAGCGTGGCCCAAATGAGATACGTTGCATATTTTTGCATATATACATATAGCGTGAGTGTGTGTGGTATTGGAAGCAGAAATATTTCGAATGTGTCAACTTGAGCGCACAAACCAATGTTATTTCACCGGCAAAATGCGATAGGCATGAAGACGGTGACTGGGTATGTATATGTGTGTGTGTGTGTGTATATCAATTGAAAATAGAGAGATGAGGCATTGAAACTGTTTTATGACTATTGTTGCTACAACACGTCTACTTATGTCCGATCGAATACCGATACTGTACAACTCAACTCATATTCGAATTCCATATCCAATGCGCTTATTATCCTCTCCTCGAGTATACATACTGTGTTTGTACTACACCATTGTATGTCCCATGCAACGGATGGCTTCTGTTTGCGTTGTATGCGCCACATACGAATTTAGAAATAACACTTTATTTCTAGTTCATCGCATTTTTCCCTCTCTCTCTTTTAGCTCTATCAGAAAGAATGAAAGCGATAATGAAAGGCAGGCACATCGACGAGTTCAATGGAACAATGTTCAGAGTAATGTACACCAATTGAATGTTTTGCTTTTTTCCCTCTTTTCTTTTGATTAACGGTGAAACAAATGCTTGCATCATCATTCATCTCGCCTTTTTTCACTCGGTTCAGAGTCGCCGATGTCATTGCAAGTTTTATTAAAATCAAAAATGGAAAACATTTGGCATCATTATGTTTCGATACAAATGTATCATGTTCGCCATTGTTCTTCGTTTGTCGTGTTGACCATTTCGCATCAATGTCTCTATCCTAAGACACAATTGACAGCGTTTGTTTAACCTACGCTTCCCAGCAACATTTCCATTGATGGCTTATCAACACCAGAATAAGTTTGTATTGCAATTTCAATTAGAAAAGAGACACCATTCTGTCGCAGTGCCATGCAACCAAGTGGGTTTCTTTGCATTTCATTCAGCAAAAAATATACCGTGTGTCTGTCATTATGGATCTAACAGCAAATCCATTTACATATTTTATAAATTCCTCTCAATTTCAGAATTTATCACGTGTGCACCTCAACGGGCCTTCGATTGAGTTGTAGAAAACCTTCAGAAAATATTTGAAATGTGTAGAACAGTTGTTACAATGTTTTAAAAACGAGCAAAAATCGAACGCGCGCGCACGCGGCCACATGTTGTTAATTGCATTTATAAGTACCCGGTTCCCCGCTCAAAATCGTTACGCCGCCAATGAATGTGTATTATGTACACTGTGTGCATGATAATACCGGCCTGACTATGAGATATGAATAAGCGATAATATTTGTGTTATTTGTTTCTTTTTCGCATTTCAGAGGCGACCATAAGCGCTGAAGAAATCGAATCGAATCATGATGAGAAGAGAAAAAATACAATGTGCAGAAAACCAGATATGGGCGGTGCTAGCTGTTTGTACACCGCATCCAATGAGATGACGCTAAATCAAAGAACTTTAAATAACACGATCTGCTGTGGTATTTTACGGTATTGTTGTTGCTTTTATAGTTTCGTCTCACCAACGACTGCTCATATGGGCAAAACGAGACGCGATAGCGAGTAAAATAAGATAGATTCGATTATATGGTGTGTGTGTGTTCGTTTTTTTCCCGGTTATTCTCTCCGTTCATAAGAAGACGTATGTACAGAAAAAAACCAGTTGCGCGCCACTCACATCTCGATGTTAATTTCGGACGTGTGTAGGAAAAATGAAGTTGTGCTTGATTTGGTTGGCGCACACCGTTGATAAATGGTCTGAATGAAATTCATGGTCTCGAAATAGATCAAACATACACACATCGGGGCATTGAATAAGGTGTGTGGATGCCGTCGTCGTCGTCGTCGAAAATTTGATATCCCAAAATGCACGCATCTGTGCGCATTTGCAAAAAGTCGTACGTAATGAATTCGTTGAACGATGACGATCGGAAATTAGCTTCTCAAAATTTCGATTTAACCGCTCGATTAGTGACGAGTTTTCGCAGCGAAAAAAGAAGTTTGATTTTGACCACATGACTCGGTACTATTTTCTTGTTGTTGCGAAACGAATGCGTGTTTCGCTTGAAAATTAGCAGTTGGCCGTTGGATTTTTGCATAGTGGAATGAAAGTTGATGAACACTTCGGTTCGTTATTTTAATTTATGTAACACTTGATGAGCGACGACAAAAAGTCTGTTAAAAAAAACTATTCCACTTCAAAAAGAATGAAGCCCACTTGTTGTTCACTCATTCAATGTACATTTATTTTAGTTATTGTTCGAATCACTTGAATAAATAGATCAAAAAGTGCATTCATTCGTGACGCAAAGTCTTTGTTCGTCATCGAGCAAATTTTATCATTTTTAGACAAGCATTTGTTCCTCTTTTTTTCCAACGTCGGAATCAAAGCATGTCACATCGTGTGATCGGTGTTGAAAAGGAGTGACAGAGAATGTCGTGTTTTTGCTTGAGTGCAGTGCAGAAATGGTGTGGTTGTTCAAAGTGTTTGCATTTTCGGTGTCTTGCACAAATTATCAACAAACTATTCAATGCTTTTGTTAAGCAATTTTAATTTGTTGGTGACATTTCATTCAACATGAAAACTACAAATATGCATGGCATACGGCACACAACACAGTTATAATCAAAATGGGAAAAAGACGAACGAAAATGATATTCGTTTGAATTCGACCGAAAAAAAGAAACAAACAGAAGTGTGATTCAAATCTTGATATGATTTATACAAGGCGAAAATACATATTCATAATATTTGTATTGAATCAGACCATACGGAGGACGGAGAGTCATTGAGACGTGCGAGAGGGAACGGGACGTGTGACTAAGTGAGCACATTTTTCATATAAGTTCCCAAAAAATTATAATTTATTCAGAACATTGTTTGTAATTTCCTTTTATGTGACGATGACGGTAACGAGAGAATGAATGAAGAAACGGAAAAAAAAGAACTGAAGAGTCAACGGAAAAGGGTTGACTGTAACGGATGACAATGGTTCGCATTCGGAATAACTAAACTCATATTAACTCATAGATTTTTGGTGAATGAGTTTGAATACTTCGGTCGATGCACACTTTCGATTAAAATATAGCCGAAAGTGTTTGGTTAATCGACAAAGAAAAATCACATCGCTTGTATTGTCAGCACATAGCAACTCGGAATAGACGTATTTCAAAGCGAAGAATATGAAGATTTATGTTTATTTTGGGCAGCTGAAATATTGACTAAAAAAACAAGTAATCTGAATCATGATTTGAATTGGATTTACATCGAATATATATGATGTTGAACAATATTTCACATCTTCCGCGTACGGTTCTCGAGATTTAATACGAAATGGCCATTAAAAAGTGATACATTTTAGCAAAAATCATTCGATAAATGTCACATCTGCTGACATGAGATATTAATGGGCAGCCAATTTGATTTCAAGAATTCAAAGATTTCATATGACGATCTATGGCATTTTTGCAGACCATTTTATGAGGTTTTATGTGTGTTCCACTTTATACAACATTTACATCTTTATTAGCACCGCATTGTGTTCTTTTAGTATAAATCACGTTTTTGTGTCTCCATCACCATCAAAAGGAGAGAGGGGGGAGGAGAGAGAGAGCAAATAAATGCAACAAACGTCGTCAATTTCACGTCCGTTTTTTCGAGAAATTTATGCATTGGCGTTCCACGAGCCATGAATAAGTTTACGTTATTTTGTTATTGTCGCAAAACAATAAATAAGACTTCCGAATGGTTGTTGACGACAACGTCGAAACGGTAGATGGTGTGTTTTCTGCAATTGAGTTGTTACAATATTATATTTTGAAACATTTTCGATTTGACTTTATTGACACTCTAGCTCATATATAGTTCAGGGCAATCTAAATGAAACACACCATTTGAAAAGTGACTTTTTGTTACGGCTTTTAAACACACTCAAATGCCACTGAAACAAAACACACATATACTGATTTCCACATCAACGGTTAGTTTTTCCAACCGATCCAATGACATAAAACATATCCTCTTACGAAAAGGAAATGTTCTGGGCTTGTTTATGACAACAGCAATGCGTTTTCCTTTTTTTGCTTGATGTCTTTTATTGTATTGTTCTAACAATGCAACCACAAAAACTGGTAGCAATCGTTGCAGTGGCAAAATGAGGGAAAGAATAATTATGACCATAAAAATGCATAAATTTGAACTTCCGTACATAAAACATTCGCAAACCGTGTGCGATTATTGTGATTTTTTTGTTGCTCCGACAACAAATACACACGTATGTTCGTTTCTCGATTTTTGTTTTTCAATTTTACCGCAAAAATACAACATCCTAATGAGAAAAGAAGAAGACGAAGAAGAAAAAGAAGAAAAACCCATCTCGATTCGTGTAAAATTGAAAAAATCCCATTAATAATAATAAAATTTAATTAAAATAAGCGTTTATTTGGCTTAAAACCCATAAATATTGGGTAATTTCTGTCATTTGGATTATTTCCACAGCAACAACAGCAAGCACTAATGGAAGAAAAAGTTCACATTTCCAGCACACGAAAGAAAAATGGTGCGAGAAGAAAACATAAGTCACAATTTAAATAAATTTGCTGTGGGCGTTGATAGTTGCGACTAGTATGAGTGTTGTAGCTAGTGATTTTCTGTTTGGTTTTTAGTTTCGGTTCGGTTTGGGTTTTTTTTGTATAAAAATCACAGTAAAGATTTCCAGGGAAACAAAAATCCGCACCGCGTAGTGATTTGGGCACTTGGATTTACATTTGATTTAAACTGCAAGCAACAGCAATTCAAGCGCGTGAAATCCACGACTAATAATACTTATTTCACTTTTTCACCTTCTTTTATTCGTTCGTGCATTTCCATTGCGGGGAGCGCGCGCGCACGCTGTCGCTTGCACTCTTTCTTCTCTCTGCTGCTCTGTGGTTTGTCTTTGATTATTATTGTTTCTCTGTTTGTTGCCATTTTAGTTGTCTCTTATCTGCCAGGCACACACACACACACTGCAACACACATACACCAATTGTTCGAATTGCCGTTCAATTTAGCTGTTGAGTGCACGTTGTGTTGATGCTAAATGTTTCTTATTTGCTGCTTGATCATTTCGGTGCTTTTTTCCATTATTCTTACTCTGTGCCACTTTTTTTTAGTGTTTTTCGTATACATTATGGAAGAATACGATTAAAATGAAAGATTTCGTTGAAATTCGAATTTAAATCGCACTGTTGATGTATTGCCACGATAAAGCTTACTTAAGCAAAAGACAACACAACGAGAGAGAGGACGAAGCGAGACGGATCGAGGGAGAGAAAAGGAGAAACAAACGGCAAAAGAGTAATATACACATGCCTTTATCATTTATTCATTTTGTTTAAATGAGTAAAAGGAACGAGGAATCGAATTACGGAGAAGAGCGAAAACAGCATTCACGATAAGTAAGACATAGAAATTGGAAGGAAAAATGCGACGAAAAATTGGCCGATATGATGCAAATTTCAGACGCATATTGGGGAGGTTTGCAGCATTTCAGTTTTAATGAAAAAAGAAATATTGAAGTTTTAGCAAATGATTTATGCAATTAACGTTGGATTGTGTTATCCTTGTGACAGAAACTGTCATTTCATTTCGATTTTCGTGTTATCAAGATCGTTTTTTTTTGCTCGTGCTTCAGCCGTGCAATTTAAACTTATCGACTTTTCTTGGAAAGTTTCCATACCGATATCTTTGCATCAGTTGAAAATAAGTCCCTAACTACACCCACCGGTTTCAGTTGCTCGAACACTTTACGACTTTGTATGCTAATTCAAAGCCCGTCAAGTCAATTGGAAGTCAACACTTTCAATATGATATCAACTCCCTCTGCTACTCTCTCAAGCCAGTTTGTTGTAGGCTCAAATAAACTGCCAAATGATGAATCGATTCGTTTGCAGCAATTCACAGAAGACAGACAAAAAATTGCATCGAGCGAGAGAGACAGAATGGAATCAGGTAAATTGCATCAAGTAAGAGGTGTTTTCCATTTCACACTTTGCAATTGCTCATGTTCACTTCATTCTCGCATTGAATAGAAATTTTGTTTTTTGAGGCATTTGTTGAATATTTTCCCCTGATATTCGCTTGCTCATTTTGGATCGGACTGTTCTTTTTGCCATGTTTTACAAATCGTTTTGTTTCGAGATCGATCGTGTTGGGTCAAAGGTGGTTACAAATTTCTTAAGTTGCTAGTTACAACAACACGCTTGTGTGCTGTGGTGCGCGCGATATGGCCCTGTGAGAGCGCGGCGCAGCTTGCTTGCGGTCAGTCTATCGTTTGGCATCGGGATATATGCATGTTAGATGCTTAATTACGAATATTGTTAGCACATTTAAATAGCTTCAGCTAATTTTCTGTGGTATTTTTCGCGCGCGCGATTCACTATTGCGATACTGTGCGCTGCACTCTCGGTGTACGTTTGTTTTTTTTTTATTCCTTCACCGTTTTTTTCTCCATTGCGCACACTGCAACTAAAGAAAACAATCGCAGAACTCAAAGAACATCGAACATGATGAGATGATGTCTTACAATCGGCTGCTTTTCTCTGCTTTGTTTCGCTGTTGTGGTGTTTTTTTTCTTTTCTTCTTCGTTGTGTTTTTTTCTCTCCTCCTTATTTTGATTCGTGCTCAAATCTGATCGCACCAAACATTCCACAACATCCGAGTGTAAAATCTTCACGCTAACACTTAAAATTCACCGCATCCAAGGATTCTAGTTGATGATATTGCTGCGAATCTTTTCTCACTCGATGAATTCGTGTTGAAGTAAACAGCGACATGCACTTTTATCCATACCATGATTTGCTTCTATTTTTTTCTCTCTGCTGTATCCCGCGCTTTGGTTCATTTTCTTCGCGCAATTTTCTCGGCTTGTTTAATGAAAGGAGAGATCTTATTTATTGATTCCCATTGAACACCCATTGGGAGTACAGGGAAATAAGTTGTGAGTCTTAAGATACGAACTTTTTTTTGTTGTTGTTCGGTTCTCTCGTGTCTTTTTGGTATATATGTATGCATTGGTATAACTGAAGGTGTTAAGATACAGTTTTGCGATTTGAAATATGACTGTGTGCAAAGCTAATTCGCCCATAGACGTGGCAAAAAACAAATCCAATTTTATTCCTAATCAAACGTCAAATCAAAAATACTCAAGCAAAAGTGTGATTTGTGCAGCTGTCTTTCGTTATATTGTTTATTCGTGAATTTTTCGTCTCTGAAATGATTCGGACCAACATATTTCCCTAATGATGTATGTTTGCCAACAGAAAATTAAGCCGAATCATATCTCGTTTTTCTATCGCCACTCTATTTCTTTTATTGTTTTTAGGTAATTCAGAACGAGTTATAAAAATCGTGCTGGTTTTTATTGTTATAGTTATCACTCTAGTGATTCGGCCAATCTAGTGATTTATATTATCTCGGCCAAATGAAATTTTTGCGATTTCAGCCATTTTTTTTGCTTTGTTTCGCCAAAAAAAAATTATTGGTATCTAATAAACCACCTTCTTGCATAAATCGAGTTAAATTGGGTTCCATAGGACGCGTGAATTGCAATAAAAAACAATTTGCATAATTTCTTCCCAACGATACGCACGCATGATTTCTGTAAAATACCCAAGTCACAAACACAACACTTAATAATCAACGTGCGCAGTGTGCACTCCAACATCGTTGGCTGCACATACGAACGAACGATCAAGAGTAATTTGTTGTTGTCCATGTTCGAACATAAGCAGTAGGTAGACTTGTTTGTACGGGCGTTCACAGTTCGTTAACAGCCAATAAAATTATTACCTCGGTTGCCGATCTCCTTTTCGGTCTTAATAATGTGTTAATATGATCGCTGTTAATAAATAATAAGAAACAACATGTATTTAATGTGTATACATACTCACTCGGGCCGATCGATGGTCGCATACGTGATTCATCAATATACGTAAAACGAAGCGTTGAAATTTTTGAAATGAACCGATAATTGTGCGAAAAATGCAAATAGACATACATCGATTAGTTTTCGTTCGTGTTACGATTCGAAAATGTTTCTTTTTTTTTCAAAATGAAACATGCTTGACAAGATGCCGATGCTCAAAAGCACACACAAACAAAACATCAAGGACATTTGAATGTAATTTTACTTCATTTTATATCGAAATTGAATCATATAAATTCGTACCATTCTCGGTACAGGCATTTTGTTCGGATGGCATGCATTTTAAACATACAACATTGTTTCGATAACAAACGAAATGAGAGAGAGAGAAAAATTGAGCTGCATATTTTTCACGCCGGTGGTATAAGCCGCACTGTGACGATCACATACGAATTTATTGAATACAAAACAAGAGCCATACAATTCACATTCATGTAGTTATATGCGAACGCCGCTGCCGCCGCCGTCGTCGTCGTCGCTGCCACAGTCTCTCTTGTACTCTCCGGGCTGCCAGTTGAAATGCATATGAGAAAAAAACAACGACACACACGCATATCTCGTATGCGATAAACCACACTAACATCAATGACTGGCTCATACGTACACAACGTATAAGCCTTGCCATCAGCGAGCGCGCTCGCGCGCACAGAGAGAGAGAGAAATCTGTACGACTATACACGAGGATATAACATGAATTTCGGAGTTAAGAACTTTTCATATCTTCATATCATAATGGAAATAGAGACTGTAAGACTGGCATGCAGATAACACATGTACGGTACAAATTCAATAATGTTGTGTTGATACAGGGTGCATCGGTATGGCATATGGCAGGCCACTTCACCGAACGTTGTCGTCATCGTCATTGTCGGGTGTGTTGCATCGATCTCTCTCTTGCCTCGATCAGTGTATTGCATCTTAAAAAGCGAGCAATAAAATCATGGAATTCCGATTTATTGACTTTTGATCACCTTCTGTTCCGTTTTGTACACTTCTTGTGTTTTCGATTCGTAAGTTTTAACATTGTTTTCTCCTTTTTTTCGCCGTATTCATGACGCGCGCACGAGATAAAACTCACAGTCGGCATATATTAAAGCCAAGAACCATATAATAAGAGCCCAAACAAATGAAGCAAATGATTGAAAATGAACATTTGGAAACGAAAAATAAAAGGAAACGAGAATTGAAATAAAATGAAATATCGAATCGTGTGTGTATACAAATGATCGTTGGTGACTTGTGATTTTGCGACTGGACGCAATGACCATTTTTTTCGGTTGGCCCCTGTACAAAATTTTTCATCTGCTTGAGCGAAAAGCGAACGAGATGTTGCTTTTTTTATATTAAGTACACCGAGATGAAGAATCTGCTTGATGCCTTCATCCGTGTGTGCACTGCGTGCTTGTGTTTTAAGCGTAAGTCTGTGCGCTCATATCGTACGTAGCCATTTACACAGAAAGTTCAACAAACAAAAACGACTGACAGAGAGAGAATAAAATAACAACAACAGCAACGGCAACAGCAGAGAAAAAAAAACACACATCAACCCATCATGCCCATATTATATTTGGTCCAGTATTTGCCAGACACGAGATAAAATTCTACAGATTAGCTGAGTGCAGTTCAAGAGATAACACTCATTCCGCCTATCATAATGAAAAACCAAAAATTACGTTGAAATATTACTGTACACTCCGTGCACACAAACAACAGCAGCACCAGCAATAGCACCGGCATAATCGTCACAAGGCACCAGCGCATGTGTTTCGCCGCTGTACAAGTGCATATATCATTTTGTACAAGAAAACTTTTATTGTGTATGTAAAATTGTATGATAAGTACAAATCGGATACATTCATTTGCTCTCCCTCTCTCTTCAATCATTTGACTACTCATACTGTGTGTATTGGGTTGAACAACAATCATCGAAATGAAATGCGATGAATCTATGAGCTCATAGATTTCGGTGTGCTCCTGCTCATACACACACTTTTGACATATTCGTAAGCCGCATTGTGTGCGTGTTTGTCTGCCGACAAAAGCGCTTGAAGAATCGTCTCTTTTTGTTCCTTTTCTGTTTTTATTTTCGATTAAAATACAAACACATGCCAATGATTGGATTTATATCTTCATCTCGAGATATTTTAAGAGCGAACAATGTTCCAAAAATGACAAACATTTTAGAGTGGCTCACAGAGTGTTCCATTCAAAAAAAAAATTCATTCATCATCCAGTGGGAGCGATACTCTTTTAAGAATATTCTTTATTATTACAAACTAGATAGATATGAAGCTTGTCTGTGACTTATACGCTATCGGAAAAATGGTAACGAATTACGCAGTGTTCAAAGTACGAAGAAAAATTTTTGTCAACCGAAGACTTCTGTTATTTGTGTTGGAACCAATCGTCGTGAACTCAATTTGCACAATCGAAATTTCCCGATGGTTTTTTTGTGCATTATTCATTGGTTGTTTTCGAAAGAGACATTTTTTTGTGTGTTGCTGTTGCGCCAAGTGATAATGATATTTTATTTGTTCACTACACAATATCAACGATCATTTGGTTTATCAGCATCAAAGCCGGGTTTTTTTTCTGTTCAGTTCAGTCCATTTTTTCTTTCTTTCTCTCTCTCTCCGTGTTCTTTTCTCCGGGCTCTTCTACACATTTGTTCGATTCGAATGGAATTTTATCCGCACACAATTTGATTAAGTGAAGATGACTAGTGCCATATCATGCTGAAAAACGTAATGTTTTAACTCCATTAACTAGAGGCATACCGAAAGAAGTTCCTTTTTTACGGTGTCGTTTTGTAAATGTATCAAGGCGACGGCGCAACAACCGTTTGATGATTCGTTTGTTGTTGTTGATGTTGTTTGGTAAATCGTGTGCGACTTACGATATGAATCATCCTTAAATTTCCGTTACATCTGAAATATACCATGCATAAGACACACGGGGTTGGAAGAGTAAGCACTTAAAATGTCTTCGTGTGGTTTAGATTAAACCATTGCAGCATCCCTTTTTTTTCAACGTTTCCATATATTCAACTGATAAACAGTTTTGAGATCTGTTGAACGGCGTTGAATGAAAAGAAGAACGCTCATTATTATCGTTGAAAATAATAAACGCGCTTATCGCATTCCATGGAAAACAAAACATTAAACCGGGAGACATACGCAATTATAAAATCAAGTCTTTTTTTTATTCTTACTTCCATCCACCACACAATACACACACTATTATCAAAATCAGAATTTATTTATAAAATGTTTTTGAAGCGATTTCACATTGCGCGCCATTCGTAGATTGAATGCGAATAAAATCTCTGAAAGCCGAACGGCTATAGATGACACCGAACACACAAACAAAACAAAAGCAAAAAAAACAGACGAATCCGTTCATATTCATCCGATGAGCGGAAATGGATCAAGATTTCTCGAAGCCAATTGTGGATGATGATAAGACTTGCCGAGCAGTCAGCATTTCTGGTATGAAGCATCGTCAAGATAACGGAAAAAGAGTTGAAACTGCATCCAAACAGCCAGCCAGCCAGCCTGCGCACTCATTCACCTCGATTTGGATCGGACTGATAGAGTGTGCGCTGCACTGCAATGCATTTTAAATGCGATTTGTATATCAGTTCAAGGAACTAGTTATCTATCTTTAGCTTAATTATAGTTTTTCGATGATGAGTGTCTCGAGCAAATGACCGATAGAATTTAATGCAAGAAGAAAATGTTATCGCCAATGTCGTTCGATGGCGTCGCGCGCACGCTCTAATCGTCTAAATTATATAACAAATATGACAATAAAGTATTTTTTTTCTCGTTCTTTTTCTTCTCTGTCCAGCCATTGATAAGTAATGGAGACGCACGGCTCTGTGGCGCGTTCGAAAAAATAAATGACATACCACGCATATTGGAACAAATGCAATAATGTTTCTCTGGCTGCCAACGTTTCGTCGGAATGGAATAAAATTCGATAAATCCGATAAAATTGAAGAAGCTGTTGTCAGGCCATAAAAGGCGCACAAACACAACACACACAGACACAGACCGAGAGAGAGAGAGAACGAGAAACATTCTGGTTCTTATTTATTTTCCTTTGTTAATTCTTCACACAAAGTTGCGACTTTTAAATATTTTTGGGGCGATAATTTGTTCGTTTCGTCTGAGGTGTATATCCACTATAGATAATCAAGTTAAGTGTATGGAAGAAGTAATTTGTGTAATAATAATTGTAAAACTAGCGACAACATTTATCTTATATTGAGGCTCAAGCGATTTGATGTCGCGCCAGCGCCTTCGAACCATTCATCCGCCACAAATGGCAGTTATCACTTCGGAGATAGCAACTGAATTTATTGATAACATCGAAAAGCATTAAAAACGTTTTCTTCAACGATTGACATCAATTTCAAAAACTTCAACCGAATTTCGAAAAAAAAAAGCGACACAAACACATTTTGTCCGAGGACAAAAAGCATACAATTGTTTTTCATAGCATCGATGATTATTATGATTGAAGTTGAGACGAATCATGCAAATGAGGCAATGAGCCAGCCACAGAGAGGGATAACAACATAATAAAAGGAATATATAGCACCATGCTGGTAGATAGGCAATGGAGCACTGAGTCTTTTCAGTCGTTCAGACATAGATCATCTTATCGCGTTATTTTTGTCGAATGTTTGATAAATCTTAATCTGTAAAAGCGAAAACGGTCGCGTCTTTTAGTCGACATTCACAAAAAAGGTCGAATGTTTGTGTTTTTTTCGTGAAGATTCCAAGTATTCGCTTTTACTCTTGTACTGCAACCAGTACGCTCTTTCCTTATACGACGAGAAAAAAGAGAATTACAAAAAAACGACAAATTATAGTTTCCGACGAAAGAACACAAGCCGTCCAAGCGAGAATGAAAGGGAAGCGATATGAGAATGTTCAACGAACAAAATGATGAGTCGCCGATTACAAAGTCTAACTTTGGTTAGATTCGCTGATTTTGAAACGGGCGAAAATAACAACAAATTGCGATAACGTCCAACAGAACAGAACAGAAACGAAGCGCACAGAATTGAAATGGAGAACAAAAATCGAAACAACAATCGGAACGTCGAGAGTAAGGGAGCGCGAGTAAAAAAAATTGATTATACATTCATCATGACATTTTTAAACTGATCCACAATCGAAATTATCAAACAGTCGGAAGAACTTAGTCGCGTACTCACTGTAGGTTCTTGACATTCGATTCGATATCAGCTCAGTCATTCTATTTGCCGTATTCTTCTAATAATAATCATCATTCCGCATGCACTTTATGATCTCTCTACTGCAGTCATCAACTTGTGTACATATTTTATCAGTGCAAAGAAAATTGATCACTTTCATTCATTCTACTCTATCCGCCCGAGTTAATTAAACTAACTCAATATTCCATTGCTTTTATAACTTTATTATACGACGTAAATTGCACTTTTTCGTGTGTTTCTTTTGTCTCTCATGGGAGCAGCAAGAAATCGGTCATTATTTTTTTTTGATTTCTTTCAAAACAAAGAAGTGAAATAAACAACAAATTGGAAATTGAACTCCTGAAATCAGAGAAATTCATAATCAAGCCGAGATTTGATAGACTGTTGCCGGTAGGAGGAGCACTTTAGTTGAAAACAAAATTTAACGAGCAAAAATCATTCAATTTAATGCTTTTGATGATGAGCGGTTCTTTTACGACTAAATCCAGTGTAGACAAACGGGCTTTTTATGGCGTAGCCGACGAATACAATTTGATATAAACAATATCTTAAGTAAATCTTACTTTTTTTTCATTTAGGATGTATTTTGTTTGCCTAACAGAAGCGATAACCCAGAGTCGATTGAATCTGTCAATCAAAAGTTTATTTTCAAACATTTTATCACAATTGGAAAGTAAATCTAAGCCAATTGGCTTCTGGCTATTGAATGTGACAAACAGCGGGAATTCAAATTGGGCTCATTTTGAGCAAAAAATGAGAGAGGAAAGGGAAACGGATATACTGCTCAAACTTGAATACGAATTCGTAACAATTTGATCAACACTGTGTGATTCAATTTCTGTTATCAATATAAGTCCTCAATTAAAAACTTGAACGATATCAATCAATCGGAACCAGTTTTTGACACATTCATTGTCTATAATAAATCATAATTTCTGGCATCGTCTTCATTTCTACATATCGAGTGGCACTCACTTTTTAGTTCATTTTCCGCTTTTTGAATTCGAATCGAATAAAGCAGCGCGTTTTGTAATCATACATGTGATTAGAAATAGATGGTTTTTTATCAACAGCTGATAAACATTAAAAAGCGTGGTAAAATCCTATATCATGCATGCGTGTTCCGGCTTCGTTTAGATTTGGTTTTTGTTTGTTTGTTTTTTTTTTCTGCCATGAAAATTGTAATTGTGTGAAATCGTCTTCGTTTCGTGCAACGCAGAAAGCACACTAAAACAAGCCGCTGTGTCGCTGGGAAATAAGAATAGAACTTATGAATAAAACTAAAGTTGGTGATATCTTGATCTTGTTCGTTTTCAGCAGGAAAAAGCATGTGACAAGCACACATTGCCACAGAGTCGCGTAATCGCAAAGTGCTTTTTTTTATCGGTACTGTTGGGTCAAGTGAGTTTTGATTTTCGATTACGTTTTTCGTATTATTATTTGTTGGTACGGTTACGTGTTTACGTTTTTTTTCTCGTGCACTTATCTGCTGTCTAATCGCAAAAGTAGCTTTGATTTTCGAACTCAAATATGGAATATATGGCATTTTGATTTCTTTTTTAGATTTGTTTCTGCTAATAAATGTTTATCATCGATTCTGTCTCCTGTCTTCGTTTTTTTTTTCGTCTTCGGCGTGTGTGTGAATTTCAATTGACGCGTCAAAGTCATTTCCAGTCATGGTTTAGTAGGCCGCAGAAGATTAATTGTACGAATCCATATAATGATGATTCCATTTGCTAAAAGAAAAAATCGTAAAAATCGAAAACATTGTGTGGCCATCGAAATGGTCTCCGGCAGATGATGATTAGCATGTGCGCTCGGCATGTTTATACTCTTAATCTCGCCTCAACATCGAAATTCAATTCATTTCATTTTCGAATGCCATTTCGGAATTTGATTAAGGTGCGATAAGTTAGTGCCAAAAAAAAGTTCTACTAGCCACCGAAAATGAATATGAAATGAGTGACAATGACACCGACCGAATGAAATCAGCCGAAGATATTCAAGTTTGAGATACTCCGTGTGCTTGTGCTCGTTTATTTTTCGTTCGTTTTTGCGACAAAATAAATGATCAGATTAGACGATGTGAATTCGTTTGGAAATGACTTTTGTGGTTCTAGCTGTCTCGCTTTCGCCCTCTTCGTAATGTGCTTTTTCCACACATTTTACCTCGTACTGCGGTGTTTCTGTTTCGATCATTGTCTTCAAATTCAGTACGATTTTTTTTGTCTTCTTCTTCTTCTTCGTAACTTTTAACTGATTTTCTATAGATAAAATTTTTGATGTGTGTGTGTGTGTGTGTATGTGAGTGCTTTCTGAACATGATTCGGGGCAAAAAGAGTACACAGATACTATCGAAGTGTTTTATTTTGCATCGTCCTGATAAAATCACTAATATAACGTCGTCTTTGCCGCCGCTGTCGTCGTCGTCTTCTTCTTCATCGTCGTCGTCATTGCTGTGCTGTCGTTTGCGATACACACAAGTATTATGGCATGAAACATCAGACCAGCCTAGCCATATTTCCATTTAGATCGTAGTCACGATAACAAGATAGTTTTTGTTGTGGTCGCTCTTCGCTTGTATGTGTGTGCTTGGCTGCGTGTGTTCGTGTTTGTGTTTGTGTGTGTGTACATGTACATGTACTAGGGAGCCGTACATATTTCGGCCAAAACTCACATTGTATGCACAGCACATGAACGAGCGAACAAACGTGCGAGCAAGTATGTGTGTATATGCCTCGTTTCGACAGCGATGTTTTTTTATTGATAAGATAATAGCACATAACAACGCATTGTTATTTCGTTTTGAAATTTATTGTTTCTTATCATTTTGTATCAATCACAGATCGCAGAGCGATATTTTACCGAGAAATGTGTGTATGCTTCTCTTTTTATCGTTTACACTGTTGCCTCGACTATATATTCGTATTTAGCTTTTGGACGGTTTTTTTTGTTTCTGTTTCGCTTCTTAGCCACACATATACTTATACAAACACACACTCATCATTCGTGGATCGGATTGCGCGAACAAATTTACGCGTTATGTGTACATGCACGTTTTTTTGTTGTTGTTTCGTAGGCCCAATATGACTTTGTAAACGAACAGAAACAGCGAAAAAAAACCTCACGGTATCAATGAACAAATCAAACTTGTACACATTAAAATGATTATTTCTCTCTTTCGTTTTGTATATTGCTTTTCTCGCTCTCAAAGCTTGTTACATTGCGGGCTAGTGTTGTTGTTGCTCCTTTTTATCGTTGAAAAATGAGAGAGAGAGAGAGAGAGAGAGAGAGCGAAAAAAAGATGAATTTGGCTTGAAGTTTTACTTCAAAAATCTTTGTTGGCATCCTCTCAATGCACAAATATTTATTACAGATATTATTCATATCAACATTAAAATCGTTTTGGATTTCTTTGTACACTTTGTGAGTGCTCTTTAGTGCGATCAGACATAGCGGGCAACATTTTACTCGCTCTCGTATCTGGATGACATGCAACTCGAACACTCTGTGTCGCATACGTAATCATATTTTCAAAATCAAATGCCTTATCAAGATCTTCGGTGCGTTCAATATCAAATGTATTTTTTCGTTGTTGTTGTTACTTCAGACTCTCTGACATCGTTTTCTCGTAAATTCGTTTTTCAAAGTTTTAAGAGAGAGATGGAAGAGATTTTGTGCCCGATAACGTGTTCATTGTAAGTGAACAGAAGAAGAAAAAAACAACGACGACGACGATGAAGAAAAAAAAACACAGATCAAAAAGCCAAAGTGTATGTATTTCAGTTTCTCTGATTCACGAAATACTGTCATTGAAATTAAAGTGTTAAAATGGAAATTTTGATGACTTCGATTTTGACTTATTATTACTACTAATCTCTCGACGAATGAAGAAGAAACACACACACACACACAACGAATTCGATTACAAAATGAATGTACTTACTTTTTAGCAGTGGTTTTGGATTTGATTGTTTCCTTCGGGACATTATGCTGTACACTAGAAAAACTCATCTAAATTTAGAATTGAAATGCGGTTAAATGCTGTCGTGGTGTGTCGTTCATTTCATGGATGTGATCGTGTCGTTTATCTTCTCAGTCTGCTCTCGGGCTCTAGCAGTTAGCGGTTTTATCGCGCGTTTAATTTCAAATCAATAGAAATGCCAACATTCCAGTCTATGAATATGTCTCGAATGTGAATATTTAGAGAGAAAAAACAGCTTGCCACCTTTGGTCATTTAGCTGATTTATTGTGTTTATGTTTGTTTTCATTCGCGTTTAGCGATTCGCAGTTGAAATCGAAGGCGACGTTCAATAACAATGATAACAAATATTTATTACGATTAATTTATCTTGACTTTAAAATCAGTGCACCAAATCACGCTTCGGAAATCTTAGCATCAAACAGAGTCTCTGCAGCTCATGACAACGGCAATTGAACGAGAACAAAAAAACAACAATTGCATTCACCGTTTGTTGGTTGAATAGTTGACGTTAACATTAATTCTTGAATAAATCAGTGCTGCTGTTAATTCTTATGCATGTGCAATTGTGCATATTCACGTTGGTGAGTGTGCTATTGGCTTATTTGAATTTTTAGAACGACGTTAAAAGATATGAGAACGGAATATTATATGCATTTTTGAGTTGTGTGTCAATAAATTTATCGCTTTTTCCATGCAACTGGTTTTTTTTCTCTCTCGCCTCGCTACTTTACTATTGCACACTCCGATTTAAATCACGTTTTCACTATCGCGCGCACACTATTATTGTTTAGTAACAGCTCTAAACAGCATTTGTGTAGAAAATGATTACAATCCAGTTCACTCGATCTCATTTTCAGTTGGATTTCATTACAAACTTCCAAAATGTTTTCAACAAACAACAACAACAAAAAAATTGGAAAAAATATGTATAATTCAATTCTTTTTTACACTTTTTTAGCACCAAAACAAACAATTTTCAAAGTAAGAATTTCCAATTGTGAGAACAATTCAAATAAAATGTGTATTTTTTTCTTCTTTCTCTTCAAATAAAAATATCCAAATTAATTCTGCTTTTTTTCTTCTTCAAAAACTCCAATTAAATTCAATATTTCCGCCAATTCAATTTTCAAATAAATTCCATAATTTATTTATCCGGGTAATTCCGGTTTATTTACAACTGATGAACAAATTTTTTTAATTTGAATCTGTACGTCACACGTGAGTTGAATGAATGAACGATACACAGAGAGACAGAGTAGGAGCAGGACGACTTTCCTGTTACAACTATCGTTGCTGACTAATGGAATTATTGTAAGCATTTAACCGTCTACCGTCTCGTTTGGCTTTCGTATGTTTTGTGTACAGTGTGAGGCTGTTGTTTTGAATATGGCAGTAGACAGACCAACATTTTGCTCCAGCAGTCGCTACACGTCTCGAATGAATTACGGCGGGCATATGTACGATGGATGTGTGCGAACGGAGTATGTGTGTCTGTGTGTATGTGCGAAGTGAATGCATGTTCGTTTGGCTTTTGTTGACATATGCCACCAATGTGACAATACGAGAGTTGCGCAAATGTGTGCTGTCGGCAAAATACACTGTTAATTCAAGCCACACGCTGTCCGCTCGATCCATTCACAATTGATCTCAAGCCTACAAACAATACGACAACCGCTTGGTTTCATAGCCTGGTTCATGCTATTGTGAATGAATTGTTTTTTCATCTGCTTCAAATTCCATAAGAAAATTTTATTCTTCGTACATTTTTACGTTCGACTCATGGTTCAATTCATCAAAAATTTATATAAAAAAACTAACTTTCTGAATATTCTGTAAATACTGATGAAAAATGATTCTTTTCCATTTTTAGAGTCCTTCCTTTGTTTTCTACTTAACGTTCAGCCGCCGGTGTAACACCATCTGTTGGAAATTTCTTGAACGCTCCGGTTAAAAACTGCCATTGCATTGAAATTCAAAAATGCTATGGAACAAGCGAGTGGATAATGTGAACGAATAACTCAATTTGGAGACATATTTTATTTAAATTTCTATTTAATCTGAATTGCATCATTTTTTCTTGGGAACAACAGAAGAATTTCTGGACGGAATATTGAACACTTTCACTTTCTATACGGTTGAAAATACTCAAAGTGCTCAAGAGATTCGAGTGAAAAATTAATAAATGAAAATTGAATGTGACCAATGTCACTTCAAATAAATGTGAATATGAGAAATAAATATGTGACCATGAAAACATTTTTTGACAAAAATATATAATCGACTCGATTACACTTTCTTTGCAGTCTGAAATTCTTTTTTTTTCGATAACGAATGCGCTCATATAATCTGAAGGGAAGAATTTATCATGATAAATTCCATTATTGTGCGTATTTGGCTGCATCTGAAAAGACGTTCGTTAAAATATCATTTGTTTTCAAGCGCTCTGTGCAAAGGCCGCATAACACGCACCGCATGCAATTGATAGCACATTAAAGGTTATTGTGAGTCATCTAAAAATAAACGAAAATAAAAAAAAAGTATGAAGAAATGGGTGATGTATTCGAAAAAGAGGCCACGAATTTTTATTCGCACATGCAAATATATGCGATTGAGTTAGGCCACTTCATCGGCCAAAAATATTTTCAAAATTTCTGCTTCGAACATTCGAAACTATTCGAAAAATTGGATGGGTACAAAGTCTCTTTTCATTCGGATAAAAAAAATTTAGAACGCAAAAAGTTGGTTGAACCCATGAATCAACCGAAGACGGTTAGTTTCATCACTTCATATGCTGTTTGTTGTAACTTCGTAAAACTTAGATTGATAAAAATGACGATTGAAATAATCATTGCAATGCAGTCGGTCAATTCGGACAAGCGATTTTCGTTTAAGTTGAAGGAACTTATGAAAACGTACGAAACGTAATTTAAATGATTGCTGAGAAGAAGAAGAAAAAAAAAACCAACAAAACAAACAAGTTGGGCTGAAAAATCAAAGTCCACCGAGCAGAGGAAGCGTGCGCGAAGGTGTGTAGGCAAATGTTTACATTCGGCGAAAAATCAGTCACTGGCCACATGTTTAATTATTATCAAAACGATAGCAGAAACGGCGTATGTCTAATATGCAGGCGGTTCATTGGTGTCGCATTAAATCCGTTCAAGTATGAAAACAGCACATACTCGATGATAAAAGCGACGACACTTGCAAATAATAATAACACTATACAAAGAGTCTGTCGTCGATGGGAGAAGGGAAATAAAGTGTGTAAACAATTATTAAAACTGATTCGTCTACTCTGAGTAAACTACTCGTACGATGTAAAACGACACGCAAAAAAAGCTATTTCGAGTTTAGTTTGAACGTGCCGACCGGGGTGTAGCTAATGCCGGTTATTTTATTTTATTTCTTCTTTTTTTGCGTTCAACCCGAATATTGATTACGATTATCATGAAAAATGAGCCGCAGATAAAGCAATAATGAGTTAAGTTTTTATTCATTCAACAAACAAACAAACAAAAAGTCGGAACTAAATCCCAGTGCCCGCATCCAGGATCCATCGAACGATGAAAAAAAACACACACACACCTCCTGGAAGATTACTAAGGTTACGTCAGAGATAACATTAACTTGTTCTATAAATACATTTTAATCCATTATATCGAACTACGAATTAGCCGATAGTCGCTTGTCTATCATCGTAGCTCAATAATAATGTGGCATTTAATTTGGTTTCAAGTTTTTTTTCCTTCATGAAGTCAGTTATTTTGCATTTTACGCGATTCGTTTTTGTCAACGTTTACGGCGGTGGCGAGTGTTTCGCTTTCGCGCTATTTAAGTGTCGGTCAAAATCGAATTGTGCGAGTCTCTGTTTTGTTGATACAATTCATACTTGCCTCTAGTCATGCAGCTTGTGTTCACGTGCTACTAAAAGTGAATTCATGAGGTCACTGCATGATACCCTCTGTATGTAGTGCGCACCGCATTTTAAATGGCTTATGAGCGGGAAAAAGGGAAAAAAACACGCACACCATACAAACACGATAACACACCGAGTGAGAATACACATAGAGAAATAGCAACAACCGTCGTGCCTCCGTATTTCATCGGTATTTCATTGGCTCGCTTACGCATTCATTGTGCACGATTTGTGCCAGTGATGATTTCGTGACTTGGTTTTTACGTCGAATTCCTTGTTTTCTTCGTTGTTCGTTGTCGCTTTTGGCATGCACAATAGTCACTGTCTATCTCTATTCTACTTCCATGCCATATACAATTTAGAGGCAGCTATCGCTGTACATGTATATTGCATAGCCTCACAGTTGGTACACACACTACTACCGGCCGTGATCGGGTGTGCCCAAAGACAAACTACTCTCTCAACACCATACGGCGCGTGTTGAAAACGGCTCTTACTTGCTCGTGCACTTGAAAAACTCGGTCGCCGGTGCCTTTGGAATTTCAAAGACGGGTTCGATGATGACATCAACATGGGGAGCACCCTGTGTTAAATGGGGGACATGTATACTATGCGCAAAGTTGTCAGTCATCACACACGGAGAGCGAAATCGCTTGCTTTGTGTGTATGCATGTATGTGGCCGTCTTTTTTTATTTTTATTTTGTTTTGAGTCAGCAAGCGGAATTCAGTGTGTCGTGTATTAGCACCAGAAGAGGTAAAGCATTATTCAAACGTCTGCGGAGGATCAGAACGAATGTACAGTGTTTGTGCTTAGCAAAACTAAACTGTAAAAACAAAGTTTTTAATTTTTTGAATTTCTGATTCGAAAAATTGAGTGAAAATTCAAGACATTACAAATTATCCCAAGAATAATTTGAAAGCGAAATTTAAACAGTTGTCAAACAATTGAAAATAAAAATCAAGAAAAATTGGAGAAAATTCCTAATCGTGTGTGATTTTTGTTTTGCAAAAAAATTGGAATAAACAAAAATACGTAAATAAATCCCAAAATGGAGCAAGAACTAAGTTTATTATCACCGCCAGCTACTCCACCACTTGAACTAAACAAGGTGAGTCAATCAACTTCAAATACCAGTGTAGGCTAAAAATAGACCAAAAAATTGCGAATTTGAAATGCACGACCTAGATGACAAAGGGTATATACCTATATCCTATCAGCACCGAGTAATGCTTGAAGCAAGTGGAGCGATCTGAAATGACCTGAATCGACACAGGGATACATCGTAGAAAACACTTTTAAAATTGCGCTTTCATTACAAATTGCCCGGGTTCTTGCAATCGATTTGATGAATGCCGTAAATAATGTGACAGTGAGACTAGACAAGTCCATCGTATCCATAAAAAACGCAGCAGATAACAATAAAGGTCTCCAACAAATTCAGAAAAGAAGCAAAAAAAATGTAGACGGAAGAAACCATTCCGTACACTTTTTTTCCTTCGTTCGCTCACACACAGCGCGCGACTCGTGCAATTTTCCAAACAAAAACAACCGCTTGCGCGTCTTTCTTCTGTTTGCACTTTAGACCCATGCTTGTATCACGCACTGTTCATTCGCCGATCAGCTGGTGTTCACGTGAACACTTTGTAAACATTTTTACTGATTTTCCATATCGCTATGTCGACGTGCTTATGGCTGGCTGGCGTGCGCGCTCCCATTCAGTGTATGATACATTAACAGAGTCGCGCGTGTGTATACATGAGCGAGCGCTGAGACTTGAGTGTTGTTGTTGTTGTTGACGTACGTACAACAATACGAATAGCGCTAGAGCGATACATGAAATTTCGTCTCATTAGGCCAGGGCATACGCTTTATATTTGTTGTTGTTTTGAATTTTTTTTCTCTCTCTTTTGTTCTTTCGTTCATGATTGTGTCATTTTTGTTTTTAAAGTGTGGTTTTTTTTCGTTCGTCTCTATACAATTTGCCCTCTTGCTTGGGCGATGTTGTTTGTATGACGTATTTATCGACACGGGACTCAAATACAGCGTCTACATCATTCACTACGAACTTCGATGTCGATGTCGATATTTACACTCACTGAATGGGTGACGATTTCAGAATTCAATGATTTTGCGTACTCGTAATCAGTACGGCGATGATGAACGAGAAATAAAACAAAGAAAAAATAAGAAAAAGAAGCAAACGATAGACGAAAAAAACTCAGGTTTTTATTTTCAAACAGTGATAAAAGGTGCGAGTAGCAAACATTCGACAATTCATTGATAACGACTGCACTCCGCTTATGGAAAGTTTTTGTACGCTTTTGAAGAATCACCTACTCAAACAATGTCTGCTTGACTGACGTCATGAATTAGACGCCTTGTGACATTTCAAAAGTGGCTATTTCCCCCTTTCAAATTGTCCCGACGCCTGACGCAATCTATCATCGAACATTTAACTCCCAGCCGAGTGTAATAATAGCGCAGAAAAAAATATCACTCATTGCTAAAGTACTTTCGATTCAAGTCGAAATTTCTGTTTACGTTGCAATGAAAACAGAACCCGTCCGACTAGATTAAGTCATTTACGCCGTAGCTTATATATATATTCAAATTGGTGATAACGGGCGCTGACTGTGCGATACGTAATACTTAAACTAATATCAATTTGTTCTATATTTAGTTCGTCGTGTGTATAAAGTCGAGCAATCATTTTAATTAAATTCCAATGGAGGAAAAAAAATATTGTTGATTCTTTTTTTATGTACTAAAATTTGTTCTTCTGTTTTCTTTTCCTTCTTTCTGTAGAATGACGATGTGAACAATTTGAAACGCAATTTCCTGGAAATTTTCAACTCGCAATCATCTTCAAAGCTTTTGTTCACTCCGAATCCATCCGACTCGGAAGATGAATCAGACTTGCCACCACGCAAGCGGTTGTGCGCTCGTGATCAATTCAATTTGTCGGTCACGAATACACCGCCCCAATCGGAGTCGGACACAGAATCGAATGCATCGTCGACATTTGCATCATTCTCTCCAAAGCAAATCGAATCGCCGTTGGGCTCAAACGCTATATCACATCAAGTTCAATTGCAACAACAAAGGCCCAGTGTTATTATGCGTGCAACATCGACCGGAGTGTACTGTGTCGATCCGCCAAATGAGACAAATCTGTTGCGTAGCGTGAAATATAAGATGGGACGAAAACTCTCCGAAAAAGATATTGAAAACACCGTTTCGAATTGCGAGGAAACCACCGATGCAAAGGCACTCAAGTCAACAAAGAACAAACAGAAGAAAGTTCCAGTCGTGGAAAAAACCAATCAAATGCAATGCATGACCACACCAACTGCAACGGTACAACCACAAATCCGAACAACAACCCATTTACCGGCTATTGCCCCAAAATTACCGCATGGTTTTTACATTGCTGCCAATCCGAGTGAGTTACTATCAAACGGAGGATTCATCATTTTAAACCCTGCAAATCAACAAATCGTCGCTGCCACCCACTTAGTACAAACCGTAGCCGCAAAACCAGTTACAACACCTCCAGTGCCCGAACGTCGGCGAGTGTACGAATGTAACTATCCAAATTGTGGCAAAAATTATTTCAAATCCAGTCATTTAAAAGCCCATCAACGAATTCATACCGGTGAAAAGCCATTCATTTGCAAATGGGAAAACTGCGAACGTCGGTTCAGTCGCAGTGATGAACTGTCACGCCATAAACGTACTCACACTGGCGAGAAGAAATTCGTATGTCCCGTGTGCTCAAAACCATTCATGCGAAGCGATCATCTCAGCAAGCATGTAAAGCGACATACGAAGAAAAACAATTCGGGCGCTCTCCGGCCAATTGTGCCAACCACACAGAAAATTCAAACCGTTAAGATTCTGTTACAATAAAACGAAGGAGAGAGAAGATGATAATGGAAAACAGACCGCCGTTGAATCACAAAGAAGGCATTCCCCAAACTGCGACTTGAATCGTACTTTACACAAATTAAGGACACATTTTAATCTGCATCTCGAGATTTTTAGATGAAACAAAAAAAGAAGAAATGAAAAAAATGAATCATTTTCTAACTATAACTTAATCGATATTAAGCCTAAAAAAATCATACTAAATACTTTTTTCCTATAGAAAATTTTATGACTCTGTTGATTCTCAAACATGTTTTCGTTTATTATTATTATTCTATTGAATAGCAGTTAGATCACATGTATAGGACCAATTTTTTTTTTCGTTTTGCAAATTGATTCACCTAACCTATTCACGTTTATGTACTTGATAAAATAATTAGTGCTTAGATTTTTACGACAACAACAACAAAAAAAAACCGTATTATAATCATGTAATTATTAGATTTCTCGTGTAGTAAGTATCTGTGATAAATTTGATATAATGTTATCAAAATTTTTCTTATAAACAAATGAAATAAAATTTAAAAAAACATTTGAAATTGAACAATTGGTTGTTTTTTTTTTTTGAAATTCATAAAATGACGTAAATGGAAAGAATTCCAGGCAATTGCAACTGATTGCGAATTCATTACGAAATTCACATGATGAAATGAACAACAACTTGAACTTGCTAACGTCTTGAGATGCTGCTTGATTTTCAAATTGGCCGCTATAATCTCTGGTTGAATTTCGTGCAACAGCGCCCTCTCGTGGAATTGTACCATACACACGACGACTGTCACTAATTTGTTGACGTTTGATAGAAGCCAATCGAAAAAAGTCTGTATTTTCATTGCTATCAACAGGAGACAATCAAACTTTCGGTTTTCACTTGTGTTTTGTAAAAATAAAAATACTTTCACTATGGATAATTCATCGAATGATTGGCGTTCGCCAGCCTATAGGCAAAGTGTTGTGGAAAAAATGTAATTCAATTGAAAAAATGGAAAATTTTTTTGGAAATATAGTGTGTTAAAAATACTTAATATACTATAATTGACTGAATTTTCTTTGTTCTATCACGCATAGAAATGAAGCACTGCAAAATGTTGGCATCCCAAGAAATGCAAGCGAAATGGAAAATCAAGTGTTTCAAAAGGTTCAAACACAGGAAGAATACAGAGCAATGGTTGCGAAAATTGTTTTACACATGCAGAGTATGTAGAATATTGTGGCCATCCTCAGCTAGAGTATTTCATTTTGTGGATTTCCCTTTATCTTTTTTAGATCAGAAAAACAAGAAACAGCAAGCAGAAGCCATGGTTGATCCTATTAATGCTCTACAGAACCTTACGAATCAGGGAACACGCAACCAAATGCCCGCACAAATGATGGGAATGGGCAATCAAATGGGAATGGGCAACGCTAACACAAATCCAAATGTCCTGCATAATTTGATCAATGTAAGTTGAGTATCAAGAAAACAAAGCCTGAGCATATTTCAAATATGCAACCTTTTTAGCAACGAGGCGGACAAGGACAAATGCAACCGATGCCTAATATTCGCGGTGCTGTACCAAACGCTATGGGCAATGCAATGGCTAATTCCATGCCCAACGCTATAAATGCCATGAATGCCAACAACATGAACATGAATATGGGTATGTATCGTGCATACTTATGTGTTGGCTATTCGATTTTATACTTACATTTTACCCATTTTATAGGTGGCAACCAGGTTCTAGGTCAACCTGGTGGACCAAATCCAGGAAATCAAATGACAAATAACATGGTCGGTCAAATGAATCAAATGCAAATGAACATGCAGGGTGGACAGATGAATCCGATGGTAAATATGAACATGCCGATGAATATAAATTCGGGACTTCCCCAAAATCAAATGAATGCAGCAAATTTGAATCAGCAAATGAATGCCGGCCAACAGATCAATCCGAATCAGATGTCTCAAATGCTGAATCGCATCAGTAACGTGCAGAATATCGTTCAGCAAAACGCACCGAATGTCGGAAATCAAATGAACCAAGCGCAAATGGTAACAAATGTTTTTATTATTCCAAAAATCGTTTTTTCCCTCAATATTTTCTTCGTTTTCCATTTGCTTAGACACAAATGAATGCTCAAATGATGTCAAATTCGAATTTGCAAGCAAACATAAACCAGCCAAATGTTTCGAACGTTGCAAATATTCAGAATATTCAAAATGTTTCCAATACACCGAATGTGTCTGCTGGACCTAACGTAAGTCTGCCAAATGTGAACGTTCCGAATGTTAGTTTGCCGAATGTCAGTGGGGGGCCAAATCAGTTGCAAGGTGCTGGTCAGTTAAATCCCATGAATCAAATGATGAATATTCCACACATGTCTCGTAATCAACCGGCCAATGTTATATTTCAAAGTAGTAAGTAGCAATGAATTGGTATAATCCCGAGCTCCATTAGGCTCCACCTCAATAGCAACAAACTAAATGGATGTTCAATAATTCGATCATACTAATGTTGTTTATTTTATTTTCAGTTCGAAACCCAACCCCCAATCAATCGTTCTTCAGAAAGAGCCCAAGTCCATCGGTGCCGTCTCCAATGGGAAATAGTTTGCCCAATCAAATGGTACCCAGTCCGTTGGTTCCATCACCACAAGTGACCAATATCATGTCACAAAGGACTGTTATGGCACCATCGCCAAGCAACACCAATTTAAACACACCGGGTCAGGCGAATGCTGCACCAAGCCCATTGAATCCACAAGAGGAGCACTTGTATCGTGAAAAGTATCGACAACTGACTAAATACATTGAGCCATTGAAGAAAATGATGGCGCGTATGGGAAGCGATGATGAAAAGTTACTGAAAATGAACAAATTGTTGGAGATTCTGTGCAATCCGAATCAGCGTATTCCATTGGAAACACTCATCAAGTGTGAAGCGGCTCTGGAAAAGATGGACTTGAAATCATATTCAATGGCATCAACTACGACCAATTTTCCCAGCGGTTCCAAGGAGCATAACGTTAATAATGCACTCCTAGATTCTGTGAGTGCCAACTTGCAAAGCCCCATCGGAAATCATACGTTACAGAGAACATTTCGGCCGTGCATTGAGTCTCTTTTTGGGCCGGACATAAAGTAAAAGATCTAAAATTGATTTGTTTTACATTTTGATGATTCTCAATCTTTTCTTTTCCACTCCTCTTTAGAAACTTACCGCAGAACAAGTATGCACGTATTTCATCAAACGACACCAGTCGCTCCAATAATGTAACGAATGAAATACCACACGTGTTGCAGGGAGAAATCGCTCGACTCGATCGAAAGTTTAAAATTACATTCGACTCATCGGTTCAGTGTGGATCGAAAATTTTAAAATTGATTTGCTACTTGCATGATGATCCATACTTGCCGTGTATACCACCATTGTATGTATCCATTCCAGAGGATTATCCATCGGCTCCGCCCAGTTGTACACTCTTTGAGCATGAAATGAATGCCACCCAATTTCTGGAATCCATTCAGAAGATTTTCTCCGCGCGGATGTTGAAAATGCCATCGCTGTATTCATTGTCGCATGTATTGGACACGTGGGAAATGTCAGTTCGGCAGGCATGCTCTCCGAATAACAATCCAAACTCAATATCAGCAACAAGCGTTGCTCTTGGCGTTTGAGCAAATCAACTATTTGGAATTTTATGATGATATTTTTTTGCATATTGTATCGAAAATAAATTTATACTTTTGCTTTTATTGAAATGAAAATAAAACAAAATTATCCATTTTATAGAAGATGAAAAAAGAGGGCCATTTTGATTAACTTCCAAAAAAATTGTTGATTTATTTACATTTTACATTAAATTTTTCGAAACATTGGTATGAAAATTGTTTGTTGGTCAAATTTACTTAAACGACAAATACACCAGTGACATTTCCTTTCTTTTTCTGCAAAACAAACTGAATCAGCTATATCTTCATCAGGTTTTTCTGTTAGTTTGACCTGAAGATGTAGAACAATTATTTAAAAAAAAATCACAAGAAACCGTTGACAAGGAGAAAAACAACAACCATGAACTTTCTCACAATTTCAAACATCGAATCGATAACGTCAATTTCAACTTCAATTGTTTTATTTAATATTCAAGCATTCCAATTATAAATTGGATGGGCACACGGACACAGTCAAGTTCAAAAAAACCGTTTTAAATAAATGATGACATTCAAATAGGCACTCAATTTCTTCTCACGCTTCCTATATTTATGTCTTTTCAATTTGAAAACGTGGATTTAAATTCTAGTTTCATTCCATTTTTTATGTACAAAATATTACGGCCTTTTACATTGTTTTTTTTTTGAATTCATCTGATTTTGTTTATGTGGTGATTTTAGAAAAGTCTCTATTTAAAAATTTGTACTTTGAGAACACAAACATAAAAAAAACATCCTCGGTTCCGGGCCATTCGATTAATGCACATTATTAGTGAAGAGAAAACACGTTTGTTGATTTCATTTTATGTAAAGCAAACATAGAAACTTTATTTTTCGTTTTTAAGAAATGCGTCAACTTATTACGTATTTAGTGATATTTTGCCTTAGAAATTGCACTTAAATACAAAATAACCCTACTGTTTTTTTTTCATATCGCCCTATCTATTGCTACTCTCTATCTATCTATTCTTAACAATTTTCTTGCAAAATAAAAACACATTCATAAAAACTATTTCGAAGTAAAAATTTATAAATTAAGAATAAATACCTGTTTTTTCTCCTTAAAAGCTGAAGCTAAAGGCAAGTTTGATTGAAGCCAATTTACATAAAAACACTTATCGCTTTATAGTTTGGATATTTATGTTATGTTAGTGGTATAGAACTACACAGGTGACACATTTCTTTCATTCGTTCGTTATCAATTACTTTAATTTCTAACTCGATCATAAAACGTAAGCAATCAATAAATTGTTTGGGCTAAACCTGAACCGTATATTCTCAAAATTTGAAGAAAAAGCGTACTTGTGTTTAACACATGAAAGCACATGCAAAGTCAAATCCTCCCATCAATTTGTGCCTTGCGTGCGTGTTGTGTGTATCTGTGTATGTATGATCGATGATTACATGTGATTCATGCATGAATTGCTTCAAATTTAGTTTGCATTCATAATTTATTGGATTCTAGAACCGATGTAACACGGTCGGAAATGGAATTTTTTTTCGATGATAGCCTTTTTTTTACTTTATTATTTATTTAATTTATTATCATACACACATTCAAAAATGACTTAAAAAAACGAATTGAGAAATTTATTTAGATTTCTTTCAAATGGATTAATCAGATGAATGGAATGCGATATCGACACTAAAGCAACGTATACGTATGCGTATGCGTGCATGTGAATGTGATTGTAATAAACTGCTGTTGTTTTTTTCTGTAATCGCTTGCAAAAAAACATCCCAATTTTTGCGTTTTAATATTCAAATGGCATTTTCTAGTTCAGAATAAATGTCTACTCCATATTTTTGGTATCGAAATGTTGCGTCTCAATACTAAATAAATACACTGAAACGGCTCAGGTCTACTGTTTAGTCGGAGCGTTTTCGCTTATACCTGGTCGAATTGTTGTTCTTATTGTTATTATTGTTGATATGTTGTTCTTGTGCAAAGTTTTCAGCCAAATTATCGATGAAAGTGTTCCGTTGCAATTTTACAAATGGAACTTTTGCTGTGTGGTCAGAATCTGGTGTTGTGTCACCTACAGATCGCAGAGCCGATGTGTTTGGGCTCTGTTGAATGTAGGATGGAGAACGACTCGAAATGTTTGGATATGATGACATTTGATTGAGTTTATTGCGAATAATTTCTTCGTGCAAAACGCAACCCATCAAAGCGTTCTGTTTGATCGTCTCAATATCGAAGATTGGCTTGGGTGTAGCTTTTCCATAGCTTTTCCGATTGCATGGCGTTTTTGTTATTTTTGGTACCGATTTTCGATAATGCTTTGCCCGCTTTGCTCCATGTCTCGATGATGCTGACGATGAGCTGGACGAACTGCTCGATTCTGAGCTGCTGTCATCGGAATTGGAGTTGCGTTTATGTGAGCGCTTCTTTTTGTGATGTCGTCGAGACTTTCGTACACTGCCCGAACTTGTACTGCTGCTACTATCCGACTCACTGGAATCAGAATCAGAACTATCCGACTCACTACTGCTACTGCTGGCCGAACTTGAGCTGGGCGACGGTGGTTTGTTGAAAATAATCTTTTCGATGTCTTCTATCTTCAATTTCTTCTGTTTGATGCTATTTGCGAATTTATTCAGTATATTACGTTGATAGTTACTGATTTCAGCAACGCAAAGACTATTCCGGCGTCGCATTTCGCGTATCTTCCGCTGTTGAGTTACAACACGATCCAGTTCCAGTGGAATAGTGCTCATCTCAGGCGGCATCATTGGGACATTTGCTTTTGGAATGCTGCTTGGTGGTAATATATTCGGCGGTGGCATATTCAGTGGAATCATGTTTGGAGGTGGCATATTCATTGGTGGCAAAATTATGGTATTCGGTGTGTGAACCGAAAGTGTATGAATCGGTGTTCTATTTGCTGGGGGTGGGGTATGCATTGGTGTTATGTTCGCCGAAGACACTGTCGGTGATGCATTTGATGGTGATTCATTTGATTGAAAACTTGTGAGCGCACTTGATAGAATATTCATTGGTATGTTCTTCGGTATGTTGAGCGGTAAACTGATTGACGGACTCCTTGGCGCAACAGCCGGTGAAATGGCGGGCGCAATGGATGGCACGTTGGATGGTAAATGGGCATGTATGATAGGTGACTTTCGTTCAGCATCGTTAACAAGACGTGGATCTGAAATGGTTAGACGAGGTTCGGACATGCAATTATTTTCAGAAATTGTTCCCTTGACCTCAAAATTGCCGATTTCTGGGCTAAATGCTGTAGAACAAAACAAAAAATCTTTATAAATATTGAAGGACAGCTTTGTACGGGCGAATGGGGATTTGTTACCTTTGACTGTTTCCGTGTTTACAATCGTTGGTTTGCTTATTGGCATTGTAGTTAAGGTTACTGGCTTAAGCACCGGTTTCGGTATTGACATTGGCAATGGTAAGCTAAGAGGCGAATTACACAGTGCCGAAGAACGTAGATCAATTGAAGGTATTTCCAATGATTCAGGATCAGGATACGATGACATATCGATTGGTGTTCGCTGAAGCGTTACCGGAGCATTAGTTGAGCCGTTGTTGGTTTTTGGTGAAGAGGTCGTTCTGGGCGGTGACACGGTTTTCAGTATCGGTTTTCGCTTTGGTATTGTGAATGGATTTTCTATTGATTTGTATGGTAAACTCGAACGATACTGATTTTTGGTGGGTTCCTTTGATAGGCCCATTTGCCTTTGATTCCAAGCAAAGTTCGATGAACGCAATTGCATTGGTTCGAAGGTTCGGTGGTATGGTGTCTCTGCGTGAGATATGGTTTGAGCACGTTTAAGACATCGCTTAGCCGGTTTTGGTTGAGGAATTCGCGTGGATGGTAACAGCATTTCTATATCTAAATATGGCTTAATTGTAGCATCCGTATCGGTTATTTTGAACAATGTGCTATTATCCAATGTGTGTGACGCCGTTGTTGCTACTGATACTGGTTTTTCTTGCGAAACTATAACGTCCGCAATTTCATTTCTGACCGAAATGGGCTCTGATTTGGGTTGCAATTTTTCTTCTACCTTCTTGTTGTCGTTTGGTTTGACTTCTGCTTCACTTTGAAGAGAAATTGACCTATTCACCACCTGATTAACATCCTTAGGCAATGGCTTTTCTGACAGACTTTTGAGTCGTTCTAACAATCGTGATGCTTTGTGCACTTCCTTCGTTTCGACAACGTGTTCGTCTGGTGGAGATTCAACAATATTTAAATTTGAGTCATTAAATTGGCCAATTGCCAACGGATCTTTCGCAAGTATTCTCTCCTTATGCGTCATTTGTAAGAAGTCTCGCTTTGGTTCGATGATGATTTTGAGTGGTGATACCATGGTTGAGCATAGGCTTCGTTCCGACAAAGGTTTATCTTGCTTTTTAATCGACAGTTTTAACGGAGGGTTTGTGTTCAGGACGCCTTCATCGTTTTCGGTTGAATTGGCTTTATCGCTAAGGTCATTTTGTTCAACATTATTTTCCTGTGATTTTGATTCATCATGACCCATTGGTTGTAATTTATTTGCAAAGTATGATTGTTTCCATGCATTACTAAAGTCAGTGGCACTTTTCAAAATGACGTCTTCGATAATTATCGCTTTTGCCGCAGATTTTTCAGACAATTCAATTGTCTCAATCGGAGGTGATTCCTTTGCAACTGGCTTCGAAATGAGCAACTCTTTCATTTCACTGTTTTCTTTGATTGCTTGTTTGAGTGGAACTTTAACTTTTTCACATGCATTTTGGGCTTTCTGAGATTGTGTGACTTTTTGTGCTGCTTTAGGCAATTGCTTCAATTCACTAGGTTTTTTAATTTCCGAAACGGTTCCGTTTTTCTCTTTGATTCGTTTTGATTTTTGAACCATTTTTTTCGTCGCAGCCGCATCCACGGTTGTTGTCTTCAACGGTTTCTGTGCTGACACCTTTCCTCTGCGCAATTCTGGCGACTCTGAATTTTGTTTCAATGATTTCATGTGGTTGTACGATCTCTTTGACTCTGCACCGTATCTCATTAATGAGCTGTCAATTGACAGGAAACGCGTTCGTTTTGCGGGGATCACTTCCTTAACCGATGCTTTCGTGGGAAATGCGAGAGTCTTTCCAAGGGATGTATTCTTCTTTTCAGTCTTATTAATAGCATATGCTTCAGTCGGTGGTAATGAACTCTTTTGTGATTTGTCGGTTGCCATCTCTTTCTTTGAATTTTTTTCTTTCGAATGTGATTTTTTCAACTTGCCCTTATCGTCGGTTATTATATGCTTTTTCAGTTTAATTGGTGAGACTTTCTTCTTTTTGCCTTCTTTCATCGCTCGGGTTTCGATGGATGGTTTTTGCGAACGGGACTTTTTTACATTCAACGAATCTGCTCTTGGTTCATCGAAACTGTTGTTTATAAACGAGCTCAACATTTCACTAATTTGCCCATCTTCATGATAACAATAGCCGTCATCGTTGAGGCTAAAGTTTGGCCGTTGACAAATCGACAATTTTCGCTTCAATGTACGTTTTTGCGCAATTAATTTAAGAATATCTCGCGTTATTGTTTCTTTATCAGACTCGGCCATTATTTTCTTATTGCCAGAATTTTGAATCAAATCATTTACGTTCTTAATTTTGCTGAAACGTTTACTTTCCGTTGGCTCAGGTTTAGAATTGTTTTCACCTTTTGTGCTCTTATTGAGTTTTGCCGATTTTGTTGATTCCTTTTCCACTTTCCAATCGAATTCATTTTGCTGTTTGATTTTGCCGGCGATGCGAGCGGAACGTCGTGTGGCCAGTTTTTTGGGCTTGCGACGTTGCTTGGCTTTTTGACGCAACTTCATAATTTTCTTATGCAATTTCTTCTGCACAGTTGATTTCTTATTGCAAAACGACACATGATGCACTTTATATTTTCGTAGCAGCTTATTGATGACAAACATTTTATGATAGCTTAATGGATGTACATATTTCTTTTGGAGATATATTTTAAGCTTTGTAATTGCTATGGTCGGATCTTCGATATTGTTTCCCGAAGGCAGAACTGTTTCCTCATACTGAATACTGTCATGGAATCCATTTGGATCCATATAGTATTCCGTTTCCTCTGATAGTATTTCAATGCGGGCCTTTGGTTGATTATCCTCCGGCGGTGGAGACGATAGGATATTTTGTAAGGCAACACATTGATCGATAAAGCTAGTTTTATCACTGGCACTTTCATCCGTTTCCACTTCTTCGATTCCGACAGACTCATAAAGCCCATTTCCACCACCACTAAACAAACTCGCCAGTTCAGTCTCATCGAATTCACTGTCTAAACACAAATAAACACCTTCATCCTCGTTAGACGGCTGGTCCGTGGTCATATATTCGTATGGTTCCTCTTGAACGAAACAAATCAACGGAATTTCCATTCCATTGCTGGCCAACGTATGTTCACACAAAAATCGCAACGATGGCACCTCATATCGAATTATCATCGATTGAGCCTGAAGCACTTCACGGCAAATATCTTTCAACGCACTGGGATTGTACACTACGGTCACTGCATTTTCATTAACGATGGTCGAACTGTCGATTTCATTTTCAATCGTATTTTCGTCAACCCTTTTTCTCACTTTTAATGAACTGTCTTCACAAATATCTGTGTCCGAGGACCATTCATCGACAATTTGTTGCACATCAATTTTCCTTTTTTTATTTTCTTCGGGATTTATCGGTGGCTCTGTTATTTTAACTGATTCAGCGCTATTATTTTCGTTTTCTTTCTCTTTTACTTTTGCATTTCCATTTTCTTCCACTTCATCGTCATCGTCGTCGTCGTCGTCATCATCATCATCATTACTATCATCTGAATCACTGCTACTAGAATCACTAGAACTTTCGCTACTGGATCCAGTTCCGGATCCGCTTTCACTATAACTTGGCTTTCGAATGCCACCAGTAATGACACCCCGTTGTGAACTTCTTGTCGACGATGCATCGGTTTCGGAATCACTTGAAATATAAATGCTGTCGTCGTTTTCATTCGCAGAACCTATGGCCTGTATTTCCTTCTTATTACATTTCTCTAGCTCATCAACACAAATTTGGGCCAAAATTTTCAACGATTTCACCGGTGTTTCGTCCGTCAAAGAATCATCCATAATTTCAGACATATTATAAGGTGATTGCATCCCATTTGATTGAACTATCTGGATAACTGATTGCTTTTCAATTCGTGCTATTTTCTCAACCGGCACAACTGAAATGGTAAAATGTGCATATTTGCACAAATGTAACGAGTTTTTATAAATAAATTCACATTTGAACTCACCTGTAAATGGATCGGCGATATTGCCTGGTGTATTAGGCTCGGAAATAATACTATTCCTTGAGGCTTCTATATAAACAGTATTGAACTTCTCTATGGCTAATCTACATAATTCCTGAAGTTGTTTAACATTAAATGAATAAATTGTGTTTGCTACCTCACGTGCAAGCTCTTGCAGTGTTGGAACTTTGTTGGTGCAAGTATCGATTGTAGCATCCAAAGCCGCCACTTTTCGCTGTGATTCCATTTCAAAAACGATTTTTAGAGGCTTCAAATTTGATGACAAATTAAATTGATGCATTCGTACAATTGGTGTTGCCAAACTACGAAGGCTGGGTACCATGCGTATGGGTAGCGCTTTTATTACTGGTTGTTCGGTACGCAATTCCTGTTCTTCTTCCTCATCCTCAATCATAATGACTTCGCTTGTATCTGCATCATTGCATTTCATATGGTTGGGCTGTTCAATATCATGGAATGTTGCAATACTTTCCGTTGGACTTGAATTATCGGTTACGATTTCTTCGTCTTTTGTTGAATTGATTACAGTTTCCTTATAATAACTACGAAATTCTTCGGTGTTGAATTTTTTGATACAAAAATTTTTCAATGTGTCGATGGAAGTTTCCAAAGCAATCGAAGTCTCTTTTGCTATAAGTTCCTGTTGTTCCTCTTGTTCCTCTTCCATTTTCTCTTCTTCCTTCGATTCATTTGGTCCTTCCAGTTTTTCACAGACAATTTCAACCAATTCCACTTCTTCAACGACTTCAACTTCCTTTGGTTTTTCAAAATTTTCAGTTCGTTCGATTTTTTCGACTTTTTCAATGTTTTCAACTATTTCAATATCTTCAATACTTTCAGCATTTCCATTTTCTTCAACTACTTTGACTTCGTCTTCTTTCACAATTTCGAGGCTTGTCACCTTTTCAACTACTTCAATGTCTTTCTGAATCATTTCGGTGTTTTCGTCTTTTGGAATGTTTTCATCACTTGCAACATCTTGGACATTTTCGATCGTTTTTGCATCCTCGTCATTTTCTTTGTTTTTGAGACCATTGGCTTCGACTAAGCCATTATTTCGACTTTCCATTTGGTTTTTGCTTGTTTCGCTATCACTGTCACTTTTATCATTGGCCGTCGATGGTCGAGGTTCAGTTAGTTGTAATATTTCGGCTAAAGGACTCGCAATCAAAGCATCATACTCAGATCCACTATCAACATCACTACCCAATGACAAATCATCAATAAATTCGTTAATTTCCTTACTATTTACAGAAATATCATCGATAATTTCCTTGCTGTGCACGGACAAATCAACGGCCGATGCCATTTCGAAATCATGAGCCGGCGATAGCAATGGTGTTGATAAATCACTGTTATGCTCATTTGGTGGCTGTAAATTATCTTGGACATTCGGTGCATTTCTTTGTTTATTGCGTATTTGATCTCGTTTACGATACTTCTTAAGTAATTTTCGAACATTTTGCACAATCGAAAAGTTTTTCGTTTCCACAATGTCTTTCAGATCATCATCGTCATCGTTGACATTAGCGTTCGTTTCAAAATCATCTTTGGCCTGTTGCGTATGCTCTGAATCAGCCTTTTCCACACATTTGACCGGTTCATTGACATTTGGTGCGCCATTTTCATGGCGCAAAGGTGGTGGCGGTGGCAATACAAAATTATCAGGAATTTTATTCACAACGCTAAGGTGTCGGTATTTACTGAGATCAGATTCGGGGATATCGATTTCATTGAGAACGTACAGTTTTTCCGATGATTTTGGAACCTCTTGAATGACTACAAATTAGGGGAAAATTGCAATAAAAACTATAGTAAATACAACATTTAGAGACTAAGTAATGTTCACTCACCATTTGTCCGTTCAAAGCATTCACCTTCACCATTCGGTTTCGTTTTCTCGATGTCAATGATAATATCCGGCAAGTTTTGGCTTCCATTATCAACGCTGATCGCAACATGAATCGGAGCATTCGGCATTGGTAAACCTGGATAAGTTGGTGGCATTAGTGGTGGTGGTACACGACCGATCGGTTGCAAATGACTAGCATGCATTGGAGGAGCATGTGGAATCGGATGGTGGATGGGAATTGGTTGTACGATCACAGGCACATTTTCATTGATTTTATTCGGTCGCTCCAAATGCATGGCTTTGCTGTTTGCTGATTGCAACACTTCTCTTGAACTGTGTTGGCCGTGACCATGACCGTGGCCGTGGCTGTGACCGTGTCCGATGGATGCTTTTTTGGCCGTTACATCGATTTCTTCTTCTTCATCTTCGTTCCATGTGGACAAGAAATCGCGAAGGCTTTGCTTCTTTGGATGCAAATGCAATGTGGTTGACGTAGTTGCTGTTGGCGCGGCCGTTGATGGTGACGACCGTTGCCATTGCTGTTGTGACTGATAGTGACAGTTGCTCCCGTACGGATTGCTATTATAAACATACGGATTTCTATTGCTTTCGATTGCATTTTGACTAGAGCCACTTTTACGTAGTCGCACATTATCCTGTACATGTATCACTGGCATTTTCGGCCCAAAATCATTTGCACGTGCTGCATGATGCTTTGGATTTGGTATCACTGTTCCACCCGGCACTTTGGATATTTTCGAACTATTTATCTGATCCTCGAGATCAATCGAGTATTTGCCGTGATGTTGTGGCAATGCTTTGTCCGCGCTCACTTTCTCATGTCCAACACCGTGCACATCGCTCAAATGTGCTGGAAAGAGTGCAGACTGATTTGATTTCACCGATGAATAGTAGCCACCGTTTTGTAGTGTTGAATACAGAATTTGCGGAGCGTATGGACTTTGCTGATATTGATTCGATGGGCAATACTCTTTGCTGTTGTTATTGAACAGAGACGGTGGCAGTATCGGATGTGGATGCAGTGACGTTGCATCGTAGTTGCTTGAGATCAATTGAGAGGAACTTGGATTTATCGGCACGGGCTGCTGAACGATTGTTGTCGTAGATGTGGTGGGTAGTGATGACGACGATGATGTGGCGTTGACTGATTGTGACGTTTGCTGTGTTGATGATCCATGGGCTGCATTGTTGTTGTACACATTCAGGCCGGCAGCATTGTAATTGTACAGAAGATGTTTTCCCGATGCTTTGGGCGAATAAAGTGGTACGGACACCGAATTGGCCGATGCAAAACCAGAGTATTGCGAATAATCATCAAAACCAGTTGGATCAATGTAACTCGAACCATACATCGAACTGTATTGTCGAAAATTGCTTCTATCGTATGCGCTATCGAAATCAAGAGCCAGCGAATTATACGAATCGTTGGCCGGCTTTTGCGATTGAGGTTTTGGCAGCGTTGAATGACTGTTACTGCTAGAATGATTAGCACCAGAAGAATTGATAATATTACTACTCCGTCCATAGTTGTATGCATTCGGATATTGTAGTTGAGTTTGTTTGTACGGATTTGGTGTTGGTCTCACAACAAGGCCATTCTGTCGGTTATAGTAATTAGCCGATACACTTTCGTCGAGTGATGCCGAGTGGTGGTATGTGGGTGCGGTGAGCAAATTCTTTGACTGATGTGAAACACTGTTTTGGTGTTGCGTCAAATAGTGATGACCATAGTTCAGCGGATAACTGTTTGTAGCGGCTAAATAATGTGAATTTGTGTGACCAGTGCCCGGAGTGTTTAGTCCATAGCCATGGTTTGTATATCGAGCAGCCGAAATCGGTTCCGGGCAATACACATCTGCATTTTTATTCGTCGCATACAAGCGATTTACAGTTGCGGGAGATTTTTCCAAATTGGATGCAGTCTTATTGTTGTTCGCATAACCGGGATACGATGGAACGGGATATTTCGTGGTATAATTGATCGGCATCGTTCCCGACGCACCTGATACCGAAGCGGTCGCATTATACGCATTCAGCGGTTTGATTACGCTCGTTTTTGCCGATGTTTTCCCTTCTGCGTTGCTGTGGCCACGATTCTTCGCAGATGGTTGCACGATATGCTCCATCGGCGTAAACGCTGTCGATGCACTCAGTGAGGTTCGATTCGATGTTGACGACGACGATGACGATGGCCCTATCGAACCATTGTCGGTCGAATAATTTTGACTCAACGTCTTGTGCAGACTGTAATCAGCGTTTTGATACGATCCATAGCCAATGTTCGAGTGATAGACTCGGCTGTGTGAGCTGTTGTTACTTGTCACTGCTATAACGGGAACATGCGCCGAATTTGTCGTATTTTCATATGTTCTACTATTAAACGCACTACCGTATGTGATGTTATTGCAATCGGATGTATTTGTCGAAGCTGATGATATATTTTGTACTGAATTGTCCGATAGGAATGGATAAAGTCTACTGTAAGGCACTGCATTGTACTCATTTGTTGTTGACGAATTTGCAGACAGATTATTATTGTTGGTAGCGGTTCGCGACAAATTGGCGGCCGACGATGTATTGGATGGATCACTACAAGCATTGTTTGTGCCAGTCGATGTGCGGCTGCCATTAAAATTGAAACCGGTCGGGTGATGTAAAGACGGATGCTCCGTATAGCCTGACGCTTGATATTCGGATCCTGAATTGCCAAACATCGGTTGGTAGTTCAGCGATCCGATGTTGTGTTTCCAGTAATTCTGTTGATCCATGCTGCATTATTGGTTATTTTCTATTTGAGAGAGGAAGAAGATGAAGAAGAAGAGAAAACACGCAAAATACGCATTAGAGAATGAAATGTGTAGAAATGTTTTTTTCTTTCGTTTTCTTTCACTTGAATTGACACGCTTTTTTTCGACAAACAAGTGTGTTACAATTTTTTCATGCAAATAAAAAATCTGATCCTAGTGATAAATCTGTTGACGTCTTTTTCAGTGAACTAATCTTATTGACAACCTAAATTTCAACAACCATTGATAACGGTAGTAATTTGTGTGTGGTGATTTATATTGGACCTCATCAAAAATGCTTTGTTCTTCAACATAATCTCGATTCGATCAATCATGTTTCGTGAAAAGTTTGAAACAATTTATCGATGTATTAGGAATTATTGATGGTGTGAGTTTTTCTGTGTGTCGGCCCGATTCAGACCGAATATTTCGTGTGATTAGCCGTTTTCGGGGAACAACATTTGCACTCTTCTCAAAGGAGTCTCTCGAAAGACACTCTCAAAAGAGACTCCTTTGAATGAATCTTCCATAAAATTAACTGTGTTCTAGTGAGTTTGGTCTTTATTATTCAGAGAAAAACGAGTTTTTGTTAAAAATAAATATTAAATTCAATTTATTTATTTATTTTACTCATCAGGACAAAGTAACAGCAACATTTTGAATACAAAATATTGCTATATTTTTCACTAGAGTACAGTTAATTTGAAAGATTCATTCGAACGAGTCTCTTTTGAGAGACTCTTTCGAGCGTTCAATCGAAAAGAGTGAAAACGTTGATCCCTGGCCATTTTGAACGGTTAAACTTTGAATAAAAAGCTGCTATCAAATGAACGATTCGTTTTATAACATGTTTTTAATTTTAAATTTGTTTCAATTTTAGCTTCATTTCAATTTCACTTTATCAACGAATTTCACTTTATTAATGAAAAATTAGAAAAGAAATTAGATAAGCATTCTGCCCTTAGTTTGCTACTGTGATAAGAAATTGCTGATATGAATTAACTTTGAAATAAATAAGTATTTTTCTACAATCGTTCATCGAAATGAATTTAGTTCATCGGCACATTTCACAATGGTTATCAGCAGCAGCATCCAATCCAGCCGATATCTGTCCGTTTGATCATACAATGTTTGTCACATTCGTCGAAACAATTACGCCAGTACAATTCATAAAGTTATTTTATTTTTATAGTTAATTAATTTATTCAAATTTAATGTTTATTGCTCTTTTTGTAATTAATAGACAATTTCTCCTGTGAACAGATACCTATCGCAATTGGAATTGCTCGGGAATAAATTGAAATTTTTAGCATGCTTCATTAACAATGTTAATAATCAATTCCAGATTATTCAAAGACTTCAAATTGGTTTGGAAGGGGGCTGAAAATGATGTGTATTGCTTCTCCCAGGTTTACAAAGAAATTATCGTTTACCATCAGCCACATGTACCGTGCTACGAAATTCAAAACCCATAAGCGTTAATAAGTAATTTGATTGGTCGACGTTGTGTGTACTTTCTCTCTCTCTCTCTCTCTCTCTCTCTCAATTTCTGTGTCCATCATTGTTTATAACCGAAAAAAAAACGAAATGAAAACACACTATAGTTACCTGGGAAAGGACATTTGGTGTGATACCCTTACGAATGAAATGAAATCAATATTTAATGAATTTCTAGCTTCCTAATCGGTGTTAGCTTTCCCTTCATGCAGAAATTATATGCCTTGAAGTTCAATGCGTCGAACTAATTTTTTCATGTGAAAATAATTATAAAGGCTATCAAGTAATATAGAGAGATGTCACGGTGGTATTGCTCGCGTCAACATTCGATTAAAAACTCAAACTGAATTTTTGCTCCATGATTTCTGGCGCGAGCAATGACTAATGGGACAGATTAAATAAATATGAAATGACAGGCACGCAGTGATTGTAATCGAAAGTGATACAGCTGATAAAACGCTACACCAATCAAAAATTGCGTATTAACTGGCATGGATTTCCCGAGAGTATGGCGAGATAATACACAACTGGGCTTACAGTTTAATACAATTTTAAGCTCATTGTTCTTTTATTTGCTGTTTCCCCCTCCACCAAATGGAAAAACAATATTATTGAGCTGAAAACGAAAGCTCATTAGCTCGATCTGCCAAACATACACCGTATATATACTGTGCACAATGCACATAATAAACAAGTGATAAATATCAGTTTATCTAATTTTTTTCCGCTTATTTGACACGACAACTGTCCAATATGCAGCTGAACTCATTTATAACACCATATCAGAATCAGCAATAATTTTAGTTTTTTTTGTTGTTTCTCTGTCAGAACCATTTCTTTGGTAATTTCGCTGAACAATGGCGCAACATTTTTTTTTTTGACTGATTTCTGTGTTTTCGTTTCGCTTGGTCGGGAATGTACAAACTCATCAAGATTTCATGGATGACACAACACTGAATGAGATTGTATAGTGTATTTGATTGTGTGTCGAAGCAATCGCGCATTGACACGTCATCATTATTTTTTTCTACTCCGTTCTGACTCGTTCGTTTTGTGACTCTGGTGTTGGCTTTACTAGAGTTCAAACCTTCACATCAAACGTTTGTCCGTTTATGAATATTGAATGAATGTCGAAATTAAATTAACATTCTTCGCTCTTTTGCACTTCAAAGAATGCCATACCGAAATTCCGATTTTCTTTGTTAATATCACATAAATTGAAAGAGTTCACATTGCGCACGTGGTGTACCGTTTGTTATTGAAATATCGGAAACAAACCGCCTGTAAGCCGTCTGTACTTATTTATAAACGTGGTTCATTTTGATAATTATCAGAATTATAATCTACCCTCTTATCTCTGTGTATGATAATAAAATTCAGTTATTATCATTTTTATCGTTTGATAGAAAATATCGGTTTTTAAAGCATTTTATCGAGCGACGCTAGAAGTCTTAGTTTTCCACCATATTTTACTAATAGCCAGCAAAAAAAAACGATCAATCCAGGAAGAATAATAAGTCAATGACGAAATTCATGTTGTCGTGAATCGTGTTTTGTGTCCAATCATTTTACGTAATGAGTTTTTAACATTAGCCAAATGTTACCTCCACATTGCGCTTTGAAAATTGTGTCAGGGTCTGTGCACAACTCCAAAGCTAAAATAGATATATTTATGTTTTGATTTTGACCATTATCACAATGAATGTACTCTCCAGTGAATTATTTTAATTGCATGCACCTAGATCACGCATGACGAATTGCATGAATAGCTTTGGGAGATTTGTTGTGTTGATAAATCGATCGCTATGAAAACTGTGGAATTGTGCCATATTTTATGATTAAAAAAAATTGTTGTGTAAACTTGGCCAATTTGAAGTTATTTATGAAAAAAATGTCAATATTATCGATGCATCTATAGTGAGAATGGGCAATAGAATCCGCCTCCATTGCATTGAAATAGAACAATAACAGCCACATGTTAGAAATACGAGGTGCAGAGCAGTACTGGAGTAAAAAATCGAATTTAACGCTACGATTAGATGCTTCAAAGTCCCGTCGAAAATCGTTATTTGTTCATTACTAAAATTGAATTTACGATTCAAAGCCCAAAATATAATTCCTTTTGAACTTACTGAACCGAACAAATTTGAAAGAAATATTCAGCCTCAGCATAATCTATTTCACTCGTTGATAAGCGTACATTCGTTACATTGGCCCTATCAACATTTTTGGTCGTATAATCTGAAAACGAATGTCAAAAACAAGTTCAACTAACATTATATTTATGAAGGAAGTACGAAGTGATTTCATAATCGTCCCAAGAATAAGCAGTAGCATACTACTCACCATACATGTAAATGACACATCGAAAATAGCGGAGATTTCAGTATAATTTTGTTTTTCTTTCATGAGTTTATCAAAGTAAAGAAAAGTGATTCGATAGATGCTATCAGCAGAAGTGCAGTGTGTATTGGACACATTGCTACAATTTGAACGAAATTTTGTCGAAGCGTCATTTAAACTTGGAGCGACAATAATAATTTCTGTATGATGTTAATATTAGAATAATGTAATAAAATAATGACGCCGAACATTGGGACATCCGAGCGGTGAAATTTTGTCGATTATCATTCCATAGTTTATTCACAAGCCCTGTGTGAATATGTGTGTATGCCGATGAGCTGAGAATAAACTAATATTAAACAAAGCGTATGGAAAGTGGTGTGAGCACATGCAATCAATATACAGTTTGATATCAGATTCACCTAATGGCATTACCTGTTTCAAAAGTGAAATGACCATTAGGTTCCGTTTTGTGTTGTGTTCCTGAACTAATAATTTATTCAACAATCACCACCACCGATCATAGACTGACCGAACTGACTCATGCGGTACGAGTGCAATTATTGCTGTGTCAGATCCTTCGATAAAGGTGCTGTAGGCCACGTCATTCATGAATACGTCTATACTAAATGGATTTTAAATCGATGGTGAATGATTCAATTTTAGTAGATACGTTTAATTTGGTTTTCGTTCATTCGTTTCTTGTTGTTTTACTTTCTACGGTATGCACACACAGAGAGAAAAATGAAAAAAAAATGTGTGTTTTTTGCGCTGCGCACAATTGTGTCAACAATGCCAGAAAACATTGTCAGACAATAGACTGTTTAATCATGTCGAAGCGAGAACAATCTTCGAATCTCATTACCTCGATCAATCGAATATGAATAATGTTTTGTTTTCGTTTGCTCGCGAGGTGAATACCCATGCTCAACACGTATGTCCAAGTCCATCTCATTCTCGGGTTTCAAAACAGAAGTTTTGTGCTCGGTTGACTCAAAGGTTTTATAATACACACAGAAAATTACTTATCAACATTCATTCGGTCTAGTAAAACCTCAGAACAATTGTGAAATATTATTATCGATTGGTGAATTCGTTCTGTTTTAATATTCATAACAAATTCATTCTCATTGCTGAACAAACTCACATATATCGAGAATCGACGATTCTTTCGTCTTTGTTTGTTTTTTTTTTTGCGAAAATTTCAAGAAAACCGTAAATACGTTAATATTTCAAATTAATAATTGATAGCGGAATCATTTTTTCCACATATCCACGTGTTCCACGCCGATTGTTCAATTCGGTAGCTATCAGGAGTTCACATCGCCCAATTTCTAGCATGAATCGTGGCAAGTACACGCAAGCTATAAAATGAAGCGTGAGGATTTACACATAAACACTGACTCAAACATGAACAATATTCATTATCATCAAACGGAATGAAAGTCACATTTTCGTTCCTGTGCCCGTCGATATGGACATTAAACATGTAGAAAAATGTTTAATAGAATACATTTAATTTAATAACGTTGATTTCTTTTACAGTTTGTTTTCGGAGGAATTTTCCTGAACAACGCTGAGCTCAGTTGAAAATTAGGTCAGAAATAGACGAGAGAGAAAAAAGCGATTAAACGATACATTAGACTGAGCTTGACGGATCGACTCACTGCTGATTACACAATTGAAGCGGCTTTTCGATCATTTCTCAGTTGACTGCCAACTGATCGAGAGCAGTCACGGTTCCATTTTCAGTTTCGGCATTTTCATAATTGCTGAGAATAAGTGTTACATTCGACATGTGTGTTTCCCTTTCGTCGTCGTCGTCATCGCCGAAGTTTTGTATGCATATTCATTTCTTACATCACATTTTTTTCCAGTGTAAATAAATGAACGAAAGATGAGCGAATAAACAAACATTTGAAAAATAAAGAAAAATACACATACAACAAGACGAGAGTCAGCATAATTTCTTGTCCAAGAAAAAAACGTTATGTCGCATTTCGTTTATTGCTACTTGTATACAAGTCTCACTCTCTGTGGCAGTATTATGGCTTCGATACGTAATTGTGCATTTATCATGTGTGCTGCTGCTACACTATTGCTCACCATTCTTAAATTACCTGCATCAGCGCTGTGTGTTGTGCACTATGAGCAACAAAAAAGCATGGCATAGACAATTCTACACTCACACATATTTGCATTTCCAGCGTTTATTATACTCATTCGAACGATGTGATTATTCTGATGCACGATGACGACGAACATGAACTCATCACGAATTCAAGAGTGTGTTTGAATGCATTGCTGCATCACCACCGTACACATGCACAAAGCAAACACACATTTCGGACGGGTTCACTTGACTTGAATCTTATGCATAGCGACACATAATTTAACAATGTCTGGTGAATTGGTTTAATATATTTATTATTTATACGTATCACAAAGAGAAAAAATGTCGAGTGATTGTTGTTTTTTTTTTCTTCGTTGGTAAAAATAGAAACAATATTATCGCCTTTGCTGTCGACAGGCATCCTGTAGCCATATCAAAAATGTTGCGCATTGTGTTATCGCAGAGGTCAATTTTGTGGGAGAAATACATTGCTGATTCAAAAGAAACGCATATCAATACACATTGAAATCTCTGTGCCAGAGTGCAATTCGATACGTAGCGATTATAAATGAAGTAAACAACACTAATGAATTATTTACACGAAAATCCACCAATTGAAATCGGTCGCGCTAATGATTTTCACGATTTTCGGCAGCGATACATTTTTCTAAACAAACAAAAAATGTGGATAACGTGCACCTTTTCATTGGACTTTTCGTGTTAAAATATATATTTTTTTCTCTTTAAATCAATATCGATAATTAAAACGTTCCATACAAATCGTGAACCAACAGCTTTTTTTGAGCAGCTATCGATCTTAATGAGCTGCACGATTTTTGTCCTAGTCTAGTGTGTGAACAATCATTTTTAATCGATTGAAGTCGCTTAAATGTGATTGGCAGATCAAACCAATTCAGCGATAAAATATTTCCAAAATTTACTTGACCATTTGTGTGTTTACGATTGTGTTGAATCATTCGGAGCGTTTAAACTGTGTATAAAATGATGATCATGACGTTTTAAAGTCCATGCACACATGCAATATCGTAAATTTGATTGTTCATGGGCAAAATATGATGGCATATTGTTTGTACTCAAATCAGTTGATATGATAAAACAGAAAATACGATAAAGAAGCAACAAAACTCGTTTCATTTCATCGAAGAAAAAATGAAGGAATTCGAACGTCAAGCGAATGACAAAATCATACACACGGAGATATGTATTTCAACAAAAACAAACTGCGAGTCATTTGAGCGAACGAAAATAGGCACTAAAAAAATAATAATAATACTGTTGCCTTCTTTTTTCCACTGTGAATCAAATTCGTCTTTGTCATTGTCATTCACTTATTTTCGTGATTATCACCGATAATAACCACATTTCGTTTTCCTTGCAATTGCTGTCGTTGTGTTTGTTTGTGTGCGTGCGTGCTGATATGCGTATATGTGTGTTTTTGTTTAGAGCGACGATTATCACTAACATATTTGTCCGGTTCTATCGTATAGATGATTTTTTTTTTTTCAGTTTCGCCAGCTTTGATCATATGAACCATTATATAACATACGCTTTGCTTCTAAGCAAAATGCACCATGGGCCATGTAAACTATATGGTTTCCCCACTAACAAAATCGAGCACACGTATTTGTGTGTGTGCGTACGTGTGTATGTCATGTGCACGGTATCCATACATACGGGCACATTTTTCTGTTGATTTTGCAATACTGAGACACTTTGAATATTCATATCGTCGCGAAAATAAACCGAATATCAACAACGTTCATCTTGTACATACACGGTCGTATCATAATGTGAAGACACAAAAACCAAGCGTGTTAAAATGTGTGAATTTATTTTCTAGCAACACCACGATATATTGCTTCAAAACATCACAAATAAAGAATGAGCAGGGAGAGAGAGTGAAAAAAGCAATATGTTTTTTGCAGTGTATTCAAGCAAACGTAATCAAAGTGTTGGTTTTATCTCAAATTCGTTAAGGCTTAGTGTTTTATCAATAAATTTCACATATATTTCGTTGCAATGGTTGCTCCACAATTTTATTTTTCGTTTCTTCATATTGGCAATACGTCTGATTCCCCTAGGTTCATCGAACAAAATGCATTTTAAGCGCACAAAGTTTAGAGGCGAATTTTTGCTTTGAAATTCCGAGACAACTCCGCACATTTAGATTATGATTGACATGACATCAGAGCCGTAGAAACGTATTCATTGTAATAACAGTACAAACACTAGCACACACTTTGAATGTACACTATTTGATATGGCATAAAAAGATAGTTTTTATTCTATTAGCTTGATGAAAGCAGAGCCATTTATTAATACACATAAATTGAGAAGTAAGAGTTGCACCGAATTCCATGGCATAGAAATGGGCAAACCAGAACTGAATAATTGAATAAAACAAAGTTGGAATGCGTACTTGGACAAAATTAAAGGCAAAGAAGTGACAAACGTTTAAGAGGATCCCAATTTGCAGGGTTTGAAAATGAAATTGGACGGATATAGCAACGAATATCGACATTTATGAACAAGTATGAAATCGACTGACTCAGATTGATAAGCGTTTTATTGGGGAACAGTCTCTAAATTGTATACATATTCCGTTTAGTTGGGCTTTTCCGATTCATGAAATTCATCAAACATTAATTTGAAGCGCGTTATTTATCCACATACGAATATATTCTCAGCCCAAGAGCGGTATTTTGTGTACGATACGCTTTGGATTTGACTCGGTTTGGCTGAAACGAGCACTTTTATTCGACTTATTGTCCACTTTTCCGTAAATTTTCAGACACGGCATTTACCATTAATAGAAGCAACAACGAAGCGGTCACCCGTGAAATGTTGTGTATGTTTCTTTTTGTTTCTATCTCCTTCCCCCCTCCTCTCTCTCTCTATGTCACTCTTTCTCTATCTCTAAGCAAATGACACTTTTCCTTCGGCACCATATAAATACGTGTACTGTGTACTCCAATTTGTTTTCGTTTTCAGCGCATTTCAATGAGGAAGTGGAACAATAATAAATTTTTTTAATATTTTCGTTGTTGTTCGAATAACATGTTGCAGTTGTGTGAAAGGAAAACTGCACACAAATGTTTATAACCATATATTTTAAATTTAAGATTGAATAATGCCAATCAAAATCGATTTTTGTTCTCTCTTTGTCTCACTCACTCACTTTATTTTGCATACGTCAATATGGCGGGGTTTCAACCCGATGAGAATAGACACAAACGGTATGTGTGCTGCACGCTATTGACCGGTAAAATATTTATACATTTTATGAAAACTGAACTGAACACAAAAAAGAGCGAATAACAAGGAACAGACCACCAACAATAATTCTATATTCACGCACAATTTGAATTGTTGCTCGGTTTGATTGTGTACACGAACAAAACTCGAACAAACGTTTGAGAGAAGAAGAAGAAGAAGAAGAAGAAGAAGAAGAAGAAGAAGAAGAAAAAACACACACCAAAAACGAAGCGCTTTGGAGAATGAGAAAAAATAATACACATATGTGTAACCGACAATCGACTACCAAAACATTTGCTATCACATAACCACTTCACCAAGATTTCTTATTGAAATTATAACGCAAAACGAGAACGATTCCATCGACTACATACACACACCGTTCTCAACTTGTCGCTAGCACACATATAATTCAATTATCAATCAAGTTGGAGCCTCGTATCGAACGAGGGAAAAAACGTTTTTTCTTCTTTCTTCTGTGAATCCATTGTGTGAGAATCGAGTGTTCAGAACATTTTGGATAATAAATTATCAACGACGTAGATTTACGAAAAGAATCATTTTCACAAAAACTTTACCTCGCACATATCAACATGTTATAAAACTTGAACTAGAACCATGTTTTTTTTGTTGCTGCTGTTGTTGTTTTCATGAACATTTTGTTTAAATTTTTGTATTTTCTTTCTCGTCTTTAGTTGTTGTTGTTGTTGTTTGCGATAAACAGTTTCAAATGTCCATCATATCGTATGGTCACAAACACTCAAACTCATGATTCACTTCCTTTCGGATGTGAGTTTCCTTTGAAAAAACGTTGCGATATTTGTGTTTCATTGAAAATATAGCGAAAATGCATATATTTTTTATTTTCAAAACATCGATAAAAAAAACACACAGATATTTAAATTTATTTTTGGTGCTGTTGTTGTTGTTATTTTTATGTCTGGCGCTGTTGATGATACTTACATGTGTTTTGTTTTTGTTAACGTAAGACGTGAAAAATTGACACTTGGTACTCCATTAATTTCTTCATTTAAAATCGTCTAAAACACATGCGGATCGAGATATGTTTTGATAATCACGCTTGTGTGATTTTCATTCAGCTTCGCTTTCTTTGGAGCGCCAATTCGTTCGGTTCTCTCTTCGTAAAATCAATTCCCTTTTGGATTTGGCTCTATTCTCAAGTGCACTTTGTTGGATTTTTTCTCTGCTGATAGAATCAATGGTTGTTTATTTGGTACAGTGGATGAAAAAAAAGTATTAAAAACTTTTTAATTGGGGCGAAAAGTTGCAAACCACGTAGACCTAAATACTTAAGTACGACTAAATTCACGTTATATATATTTTTTTTTTCTTCTTCTTCTTTCTTTGTACACGTTATTCCATACGCTTGATAATGATAATTTTTCCGACAACAATTTTTACTTTTCAATATATTTGTTTCTCTTTTCACTTTTCGCCCGTATTTGGTTCTCGTTTTTCGATATTTTCATTATTTTGTTTTGTTTTTCTTTTTATTTCGTATATAGATTGATTTTTTTTCACTGCGAAACTAAAAATCATATCGTACGAATTTGTTTCTTTCTATTTTTTTTCGTTCGTTCCGCTCGTAATTCACTTCATTTTGTGTGTGGGGCTCTGTTGTTCGTTCCGTTTATTTGTCGCTACTGTGGCCGTTACTTTAGCGATTGATTATGTGTAGTTGAACATTGATGTGTAATGTGTATTGTAATGCGTGGCGAACGTTTGTCTCTCTTTACTCCAGCACAGTGCTGTGCGGATATGTATGTCGGTTTCTGTTTTCGTATTATTTCCCAATGGTATATGATGGTGGCGGTGGCGGTGGCGATAGCGATGTGTGCAAGTCGCTGTCGTCGTCGTTGTCGCGCGTTTTGTGACATATACACCAATACAAATGTTCAATTTTTCTATTGTTGTATTCGGTCCTTAATACGTTTCTCATTCCGTTTACGTTTTATTCTTTTTTCATTTAGTTTTATTTTTATTTTCATTTTTTGTTTCGTTTCATTTCAGTTTTATTGTGTGTCTTCGATTAATACGACAATGATTCCAGCGCAAATGCGATCAAACAATATGCATTGAAGGTGCTAACTGCAAGCACATCGTGGTGATGTTTCAAGTGGATGTATACACCATAGTCGGTCGTATTTCATACACAGTCATGCTTTGACAAAGGCACCCAAATATAATGAATATAAATAAATTGTGCATTAATCGAATCGTCAATTTTCTATCAAGCTCTACTCACAATGAGAATCCGAATATATTACACACAGCAGCCCAATTACACATACCACACTTGAACAAATCATTTCAGTTCTTGTCACTCTCGTCATATGCATGTATATAAATGAATATGATCGCCAATATGTGTATGGATCAGCACGGATTTTTTTTTTCTTTCTTTCTTTCTTTCTTTCGTTTCTTTTCAGATAAAACGTTTTCAACTCGTTCTATTTCGTTTTCCTCTTATGCGAAATATGTGACAATGAAATCACATTGACGTAAGTCAGCAAGAAAAAATGAATTTTTCATCAACTGCAAAATGTTAACGAAATCAATTGAAAAAAAAGAAAAATTAAAATAAAATAAAGCTGAAAATGACAGCTCGATACACTTTCAAACACAAAAGAACTGTACTCTGCTATGACCGAAACGACACATGACGAAAATGTAATAGCTCCAAATTTCTGTGCACTACTCGATTCGTAGTGATAACGAATCGTTAGACCGTATGTTTTATCTGGTTCTATTTTGTTTTTTCGTTTATCATTTCATTCGTATGTATATTTGAATACAAAAGAAACAATAGAGAGCAACGAGGCGAGTGTGTGTATAGGGTTTCCTTTGGCTCTCTCACTTCGCGCTATTTGCTACTTTACTTACACACACGTACACGCAATTGCACATGTGTGTGCAGCGAGTATGTGCTCGAAACAACGTTGAATGTGGGTACAAATATATGAAATACACTGTCGTCTATGGAACAACTTACACTGCAACGTATTTGAAATTCGTTTCGCTACTCGGTCGAGTGATAAGAGTCGCTGATGGAAAATATATGTGCGCACTGCTTGAACTGAAATATTAAATAAAAAGCCACTTCGATAATAGCAGCCAGCTATATGGCGAGCGTTATCGTAAATGTTTTTTTTGTTTTTTGGACGTTTTTCCTCTCGCTCTCGCTATGTGTGTATTTTAATTTTTTTTTAGTATGCATCGTATTTTTGTGTCCACTCTTGGCCATTTTTCAAGTGTAATTTTTTCTACATTGAGTCGCCGTTTTTTCAAAAATTTTCCAAAAAATTATTTTCTAAGAAACTTTGACGCAAATTAAAATTTCTTTTGCGTTTAGTTTGAAATGATTCAGATGTTGATAACGCATTTCTAGGGAAAAAATCACATAATTCTGGAATGAGTAACTAACGCATGTTATCAAGTGCCCATGTTCATCTATCGTGTCGAATCCATCTGTTCAGCAGAATCAAAAAACGGTACGAAAAAAACATTCAATGTAACTGCCTAATAAATTATTTAAAGCTATGTTTTTTTTTCTAATTCAACCTTCGTTAATGTAATCATGCTGCAATTTCTTGAGAGCTACAGCAGCGCCATAAACTTTTTCATTGGAAAAAGCACAGCATGGTTTGTGTATAGACTAAAGCGAATCAATTGGTGTGAAATGGAACATTATGCAGCTATCATTTTTATTGACACTTTAATTGTCTTCAAATCGATCAAACAAGTGGGCAAAATGTGTTTTAAATTGAAATTTATTTCATTTTTTGTCTTCAATGAATCTTTAAACAGTTTCATCATGAAAGAAGCTGGAAATTTTAGCAAAGAGTCCAAATGTAGCCGCAGCCAAGCCAGTCATATGATCGGAACAATTGTCTTCTAAAAGGGCAGCAGAGCGTTTTTGCTTTTTTGTGTCCATATCATCGTTGTCATTCGGTAGAGCACCATCAAAGTATTCATAGCAACCGGACTCGGGGACCTGCCATTGAACTATATCTCGAACAGTCGTTTCGTCAATGAATGCAGCATACCCACTTATGCCACAGAGTAGAGCTGAAGAAAAAATCCACAAAAAAAACGTGTTAAACACTCACTCAATCTCTTGGAATACTATTTCCTGATACCGATGACATCAACTTACTTTGTTCGATGAGTAAATCTTTCAATTGGTTCGGAATATCCATTTCAATGATGAGATTCCGTTCGTGCCACACCATAGAGCATAATGTATAAATCATGAAATCAAGTGACATCCCGGTGACAGGTAAACAAGAGCCACAATCATGGTACTTCATCACCATGAAATAGAGTAATCTGTCACATTGCAAAACAGAAATCGAACATGATAATTTTCAATTAAATTCATGCGGTGCATTCTATTGAAAATATGACGATTCTATCACTTGAATTTATATTAAATCGACATGTTTAATATATTCAAATATTGTGTTCCCATCTTCCTATATTGTGTAAACGGTGAATCGATAACATTTATATACACTATCCACATGTTCACACAATCCACATTCCACATACTTGTGTGTTAAATGGTATCCGTGTGATTCGTTGTTGAGTGACATAATTTGTAGACACCGATCACTTATCGTGCATTGTATGGAATTCAATAGTTCGGCTAAACACTCATCTAAAACAAACAAATAAAACCACCCCGAATTTCGATTAAACATATTGTGCATACGTAATGCACACACCTATTGTGTGTGTGTGTGAAATCAGCAATTTGCCCGAATAAATATTGAAAAACCTGATTCGCTTGGCGACGGTGCACCATCATCAATGTGATCGGCGAAATTGTCGAGCGTTAGTGACAGCGGATAGTTGGTTGTTAGATTTCCAAAAAACAGACCATCATTGTTTGATTCAAGTGATGTGACCCACAAACTCAAATTCAATAAGTGTTGAACAACTGCACTCGAGGCGAAATGACGGGAGAGAAAATGCCAATAAACACAATTAATCACCGGTTGCTTTGACAAGGGGGAAATTTTTTTGATGATGATGATGAACTTGATGATGACAAACCAATTGAATTGTGCACATTCAATTCCCATATTGAATGCTCTCGCTCGGCCACTTTATTCTCATATTGCTCACGTACGTGTTTCACATTATCCAACACTTGCTCCAGCTTGTCGTGTGGGCCAGTTCCGTTGAAATGCATTGCCTTCAGTTGCGCTGTGGGAACATATGGAAAATTCATACGCTTTTAAAATGTTCAGAAATCACAGATCAACCACACAAAAGTGCAGTCGGTCTCGGTTTTTCTTTTGCTATGTTTTCGTCACCTTCACACAGATAAATGCCCAGCATAAGGTCCGGTTTTTGTGATTCCGTATGATTTTTGACGTAGTCGATTAAGTGGTACAATCGATCATATAATTCAATCGATTGATGCTCCATTAGGGAAGAATACAAAAATATTAGCAGAAATGTATAACGACACATGTTTTTTTTTTTCGTGAGTGTTCGTTCCACTTGAAAACTTCTGTTTTGCTCGAGATATTCAACACAACTGTCGTCGAAACACTGAGTAAATTTAATGCTACCGCATTTTGAAGTGATGAACTCTCCTCCCGTAACCGCTGAACACATCTGAAAAGTCGGAATTGTCTCTGGGTTTTTATTTTCATACATATTACTGACCAAGCAAAAACGTTTACGAAGTTTCTACACACAGTTCACGCAATTTGCCAGTTATTTGTTTCAATCAAACGATGTTTTTTTCCTGTTTACTGTTGTACGATGCTCTCTGCTGGATAAACCGTACTCAAGCCAACGGCGCTTCTTTGCTGCTGCTGCTGTTGCTGCCAGTGTGTGTTGTAGTACACAGTGTTATTTTCACGCTATTTGTCATGAGAGGTGGGATTAACTTTAATCTTGATTTGCAAACGACGCGAGCGGAAAATTCTTTCAACCATTTGGCAACTATACGCGCTCATTGTCTCAAGTACAGGCTATCGTCATCGTCAATCATTTTCATTATCCCCAGTAATTTTTCTTCGAACGCTACAGCGAATTTATTGCTATTGGCGTCAAGTTAAACTTTGTTTTCCAGAGGATTTTATATGTTTTCCCCAAATAGGATACAAAAAAAAATAATGACTGAAACTGGCCGAAAACATCGGATAACATGAAGATGATCTTGATGAGAAGAAAAACATGAGACAGACAAGTCAACTTCATTCTTGCCGTTCTTCCCGATTTGTTGTCTTTCATTAGAAAAAATGTGTGCACATATTCCGACCAGCGTTTAAACTGACACTAATGTTCTAAGCAACTATGTCGCCGAGTCATTTATTTTAAGTGTTGATTTCAATGAATGAAAGGGTTTACGAGATTAGTTTCACCAGCATTAAATAGCTAAATTGAAGCTATATCCAACAAAGCAAAGGTATTGAAACTAAATGATGAATAATATTTAGAAAGTTTTAAATTTAACCATTTGAAAAGGATATTTTATTTGACTATGAAAAAATTAACTTTGCTGAACAGTTCATAGGGGTAGTGGGGGCGAATCGTTCCACTGGCGATATCTCTACAATATAAACCATGCTCTTAACGTCCCGAACACATCACAAAAAGGAAATGAATATCTTTAGCCAATAGCTCAAACAGTCGGGACAAAATTGGGAAAATATCACTTATTTTCAAACGGCTATAATTAATTTTTGGAACGTAAGAAATACATGGTGAATACTTATAAACCACCCTCTTGAAGTCCCAAACACACCACAAAAAAAGTAATGGAGTATCTCCAGCCAATAGCTCAAACACTCCGAACATATAAAAAGATTGTGCGGCACGTACGACGTACGAAAGACCCACAAAACATCACCCTAAAAACCATTTTTTCGTGTTCTACGGCCTTGAAAATGGATAGAAATCATATTTTTGGGAGGTGTTAAAATTTGAGCCAAAATCAATACTTTGCCTTTAGGACCATCGGGTCCTGCGAAAAAGTAACAACGGAGAAAACACAAGCAAGAGAATGTGCAGTGTGCCTGTGCACCCTACACTCATTCGCTTCTACTCGGTTCGTTCATCGAGCATACATACACAACGCAAACAGTGTCTGTGTATATGAGACAATATTGAACGTGCGCTCGTCCAGTTGAACCTTATTGTCATATCTACACAGAAACCGTTCGCTCGATGAACGAACCGAGTAGAAGGCGAATGAGTGTAGCACGCACATTCTCTTGCTTGTGTTTTCTCCGTTGTTGTGTATTCGTTTGTGCGTTCGTTAGGTAGCTCAGAAGCTTCTACGTATTTATGTCATTCTTATGTTGAAAAATTCTAAGAGTGCGTCTGAAATTGTTGATTTTGACATAAGATGATCAGCTTTCAAAAGTTTGGGACTTGTCCTTTATTTAAAAATTCTTACTGATCTTTTTGATGTATCTTTTTAAATGGTTATAGCCACAATAAATCATAAGGTCAATGAAATGCAGCTCAACAGTTCTTTTCTTTATTCGTTCACTTTTGATATGAAAGAAATGGAATTCCAATTTGGAAATTTATGTACATAACTCCTTAACCGCATTAACTTTCACTCTATTATTCTTGGTTGAAGACACAAGTTTGTTCTAAGTTCTCGCCATGGACAGCTTGTTTAGGTGCATACGTGCATTGATTGGTTATTTTGCTTTGCATCCATACCAAGAAATTGGCAACACGACTATAAACAATTGGCGATCCATGTAAGAAACTGGATCTACGACCAGCGAAGAATTTAAGTGCTATGTGGTCTGAATAAGTTTATTAGTTTATTGGGAATTCGCATTGAAATGTTATAACCGAAGAGAAGGTTCAAGAAACTTTTAAAAAAATTGAAGATCAAAATTTTGTACCATAAGCCTCCGACTGAGGATCTGAAAAACCTTGAAAAATGACACTTTTGTGTGGGAAATACCAAAAAAAAAGCATTTTGCAGGATTTTGGTCGAGGCAAACTGCCATTTTTTTGCAAAAATAATGGGAGTCTTCGAACAACCGAACACCTACTTGCCCATAAATTTGGTCCAAAATCGACATTTCTTGAAATGTTTGAAATTCTGTTCGAGGAAAATGGTCGAATATAAGAGGAAAATGGTCGAAATAGTTATTTTTCAAGCTCAGAAGTGCTATGAAAAAAGTTTTCATTGAAATTTTGGTTGAACATTAAGCGGGAGGTAAACTAAATTGCTGCGGAGCGGAAAAGTTTGGATAACGAATGTAATTCGTTTTATTATTATTGTTCGCATCATGTACTTTGTGTGATCTTAATGAAAATTATAAATTGCCAATCTGATTGTGTTCTATATACCTTCATCTAAAGAATATGTCACATTAGAGGACATGCTAAGAATGTGGAACAACATTCTCTTATGGAATACTTGCACATGCTAAGAACAGAATATTTGTAGCATTGCTTAAGTGTATTGAAATTGAAATTTAAGTGAGAAAAGAACATATCGGCTTATTCTTACCTCATTCATACAATCCAATAGGGTAAGAACAACAAATATCATCAAATCTGCAGTAAGAATTTATGGTAAGAACTGGGTCAAGAACCGTTGTGCCAATGGGACCATACAGTCAATGTAAATACATTGATGTCAGCGTATAAACTTTCTATTAAAACTTTACGAATAAAGCGTGGCGCCACTATCTTTCCCAAATATATCATTGAAGTCAATGGAATACATAAGAGTTCAAAAGCATGGCAACAGATGGCGCCTCTATGAATCCCATACGCAACCTACTTCTCAAATGAGTCTAGATTGCGTTGTGCTAGCTGGGATAAGGTAGTTGCAATTTGAATTTCTGACGAGCCATTTTGAAAAATTTACCTGGTTGAATTAAAAGTAATAGGATTGGATTTCATTTTATTACTTTCACTTCAATTAGGTAAATTTTTCAAAATGGCTCGTCAGAAATGCAAACTGCAACTACCATTCAATTCTTCGCCAAAAACTAAATAAAATTGAGTGTCAGAGATTTTTTAAAAACTTATTCCTGTCGATATATTAGCTGAAATTTACAAACAAGTCCCAAAAGTGATTTTCTTCTATATCCAGGCGTAACTGATATATTTCTCAGTTTTGGTGGAAAATACTTCAATTTAAATGGATTAATAATGATAGTGGATATATAAATGATTGACAGTTTATGACATTTGGGCGGTGTTTCGATTACACAATATATATAATAAAAAAAATTATTTCATCAATTTTTTTTCATTCAACGGTATTTTTAATATTTTTCAGCATTCAGTGTTATTTCTATCCTTTTTCTACGATCAACGTAATGACACCACAATCGGAATTTTAATTCATCAAGCGTCATTCACACATATTGATAAGATGATAACCGTCTATCATGCACGTTCGACTATTGATATCGCATTACACATTCATCATATGACGTTAATTATGCAAAATGCCTTGGATTCTACTTTATATCTGCATTACTGAATGCAAATTCAGCATGCAAACATATTCGCTTCGAGTCGATTGAAATGTGAAGAGTAAACCGTTGAAATTATGTATATGAAATGCCTCACATTTGCGTACAGTTTATGTGCATACAGAAAAATGAAAAATGACTTTGTTCGATAAGAGGAGATGAATTACATGAGAGATTATTCGCATAATATTTGCATCTTAATATTCTCTAACCAGCACCAACCAGCTACATTCACGGTGACAAAAAAGACAGCGTCACGAATGCCGGAAAAATAAATCTATTCGCGAATGAGCCGCAAGCGGCATGAAAATGCCCGAAACTCTCATTATATTCAAAGGTATTAAAGAGTGTGTGACGGTGTGTGATTAAACGAGCTTGAAAAAAGAGACGAGAAGCTGTTGTCTTTTAAATTCTCCTTTCGCTCTCGGTCGCTATGTAACGTGATGTGAATTCAAATGCATTTTTTCTCCATGTTTTGATCTCCTCTTCGAATGGCCGAAGGAGAAAGCGTGCATTTGTCGGAATGGAAATTGCCAAAATCAACATCGTCTATGGCGTGTGGAGTGCGCATGACGTTGACTGTTCGCAACACATTCATCCCGCTTTTTCAATCAAATGATGCACAAACACACGATCACTGCGAATCAATTCGGTGGATCGGCTAGAAGCGTTTCTCCGCTTTCACGTTGCCGCGATTTATTTTATACCGAAATATATCCTATCCACATTCGCACGTATAAAAGTAATTTTCAACTGGATTCGGTTCGTCATTCGGCAGTGAAATGCTATTTCGTTCAGTTCGTTGTGCGTTTTTTGCGTGTTGTGTGCCTTTTTGAAATTCTAACCGTTTCTGTTCACTTCGTGAGTGAATTCAGCTTAGATTCGATGCTTCTATTGGCTTAAGGGTTTACTGATCTGCTTGCCATTGAACTTCTCATTTCATTTCCGTCGAATTTCAATTTTAAAAAGTGAATATTCAAGTGGTGTATGAATGGTGTATGTTTAATAAATCGCACAAATTAGGAAGTTGAGCTAAGTTGTTTTTTTTCTTGTTAAACTCCTACATCAAAATGAAGTGTGCTTTTGTATGTGCAGAAAAATGAAGTCGAATCCAAAATGGAATTAGAATTGTGACGAAAAACGAAGTGAACAACTTATTGGCTGTCGCCTCAAGCATCAACATATTATTCGACGGCGACATTATTATTATTTTCTCTGTTGAATGAATGTGTTTTGTGATATCCATGATAAATGAAAGAAGTCGAAATAAACAGCTAGTCTTTATGGAGTGCGAGCAGAAAAGAATCAGAAATTCATAATCAAGAAGAGAATAAATAAAAAGGAAGCGAAAGAAAAAAGGAAAGTAATTCAAGTGAAAAACGTGCGACGAATATGTGTTAATGTTCACTTCGTACATAACTAAAAAAAAGTTCCTTCAATCGTGAAATTTTGTTTGTTAGCAGATTATGCACGTGTGACTCCATAAATATAAATACGCACAGAAAAAAAAACGGTGGAGATTATCTGTTTGAATTACAAATGATAACCATCAACGGAGCAAAATGAAACTGCAATATGTCTGGTAAATCTACTTAAATCATATTGGTTTTTGTGCAATAAATTAAAATTCTTTTTTTTAAATGAATGACCAGTTTAATTGGAAGTGTCGGAGATGAATATGCATCCACAGTTTGATTTTAATGGAGATTTTTGCTACAGAAAAATTAAATGAATTTAACAAATGGGTTCAAAGCCGAAAGGCACTTTGGATCTACATGTTTCAGGCCAAAAGAAACAAAAATGTTGGTTTCGGGACTCGATTTCGGGCTCGACCGAACCCGAAATTTTTTTTGTTCCTTTTGGTCTGAAACATGTAGATCCAAAGTTTCATCAAATTCTGAGAAAAAAAAATTTGCTCGAGAAAGTCTCGAAAAAGTCCCGTTGCGACCTCTGCTTATACATCGTATCTGTTTTAATGAAGAACGACACTTATCAATGATTTAAACGACTCTTGGAAATCTACACGGTAGATTATGCCATATTCGCAGATGACGTACTAACTATTGCCGCATTATAAATTATCGTTCTACACAGTATAGAATAGTTATGGAAAATTCAAGCTCTATGAAAATTATGCTCACTCTATAACTGACTAAATATCGAATATTTGCTTTTCCAAATACTTAATTCGCTACTCGTTGTTCACAGCTCATTTAAAATATACGGCCGAAATGTTATAGCTTTTGTTTCGCATGGAATTGCGAGCAAAATGTTCGAGCGCGAATACGAAAGCGAAATGGAATCGAAATCAGTTCTTAAAATAATTTGAACAAGAATTTTCATGAAGTACACACACACACACACACACACATTTGTATCCATGTGTGTTTGTATATGATTCAGATTTTGAAACTATTTTCGCATCACAAAACAAGTGCATTTTTATTCATTCTCGTTTATGCAAAATCGCGAAACGAAATCAACAACAACAACCGAAACAGAAACCGAAATAGAAAGAAAGAAAAAAATCGCTGGAAAAATATGAAGGGAATAAGCCGCAGGAAATCCGAGTACGGGAATTCAAAGTATTGCCCGACAATGTGAATTTATAAGTGTGAGTTAATACACATTGGGTGCATTTTTAACCGGATTGTTTTTTTTCGCTTCGTTTTCAATCAATAAAAAGCCTCTTTTAGCTTTCCTTTCGTCGTTTCATCGCGCGATTTGCCTTTCCCTTATACACACACCGAATCCATAAACTCAATTTATCGCGAGAGCCAGTCACCCAGCACAACGCCGTGTGTTGTGTGTATGAATTTGTGTCAGTAAGCTACTACCGCGTTCCTTTTCCTGTTCTTCTATTTCGTCTACAGTTTTTCATTCCATTCTTGCCCCATTTCGTGAGTATAGTTGTGTGTGTGTTTTTTTCGCTTTAACAATCGACGATTGTTCTTCCTTTTTCCTTTCGTTTCTTCTTCATTTTACTGGATATACGAATATGTGTGTACGTATGACTCAAAGTATAACTATGTGCAGTGCTGTGAATGAAAAGCAGCGGGTGAAGAAAAATAGAAAAAAAACGAACGAACGAAATGTACGTGTGTGTCTCGCGTGAGTTAAGTGTTTACCTGTGTTTGTGTACGACACTTGCATAGAAAAATCTGTGCATAAATAAAATCTAGAGCAATAACCTATTGCGTGATATGCACCCATCATTTCATACTCGGTCTTTTTTTATTGTTATCGTGCACTTTTCTCTTTCTCTTTCTCTCCGTGTCGTTTTCCAGTCTTGAAACTTGCATTTTGCTCTCACTCTCTGTCACTCGCTCTCTTTGCAAACAACGACCATTTCAATTGCAAAACTTGGACTACATTTGGGAAGCAATACTTTATTGCTTATGGTCAGATGCAGTTTTCTTTTTGCTTAATTACTCCTGATGACAATCTGCATTTGCGATTCTTCCAACTCTCAAGCTTTATGATCGGAAAATAATTCCGTTGAAAAAACATTGAAATGCCTTCGAATTTCGTTTCGTCACGTTGAATTTAACAAACAAAGTAACAAAAACGAGTCTTCGATTCCATGCAAAATGTTCAAGGATCACAAAGAGCAAAAAAAAGAAACGAACGAAGCCACAGACAAACTGTAACTTTGAATTTGGGACATGTTTTATTCGATTCTATATTCTCTTGGGGCTGTTTTTAGAGGCAAGAAAAAACGCAGAGCTTAAATTTTCCACAAAATGCATTTCCGCAACGAAGAATTTTGTTTTTGTTAAAATTCTAGTTAATACTACTAGTTATAGTTCAAAAGAAACATTTTTTCCCTTACTCATAATGATAACTACGCGCAAGCGATTTTATTCCAATTGTTCATTCATTCCATTCTATTTTGGATGAGATTCAATCGAAAGTTTTATCTATATAGCATTTGGCATATTCCATTAGTGAAATGTGGTTGAAATGATTCTGTTTAACAGAGCGGATGGGGGGGGGGGGGGGGGGCGGAGGTTTTCCCTTATTTACAACACTCATTTCATCATAATTCTTTGGTGCAACTTCCATGGAACTAGTGGCGAAATGGGGTTGTTCAAATAAAACATATCGACGATGAAACTGTGTGTACGTTACGCGCACTCATCGTTCCTCGTAATGAAAGTGTAATAATCCATTCGAATGGTTAGTATCGCACGTTTATTCACACAATCAAATAAAACAAATGAGTTTGCTATTCCGTCCATTACATTTATTTTAAATTTGAGTCAATGGTTTGCACATCTTATCTCTACTCCACGTTACATTCGCATTCGCGATGAAACTTTTCGAATAAAACCAAAGAAATTTGAAACTTCTCTCTCTTAAGCAGTAAGAACCACAAGTGCGGCGCCCGGTAGTATGAAGTAAAACTTCCCGCGCGCGCACTCTTTTAAGTTAATGCAGAGGAAATCTATTTGACGTCGATTATGCGCTTTTTTTTCAAATGGTCTAACTGCCATTTTAGTTGAATCGCTCGGAAGATGCACCACAAGCGTTATACGTAATATACACCAATACAAGCAAACAGGCAAGGGTCATAAGGATTGTTTCACATAAGTGCTATGCTCAAATATTGTAGCCGTATTGATTTCATTGTATCATTTCAAACTGATTTCATTGTGTTCAATCGATTCCTTCTCTCATGAACCTCTTTCACACTCACGTTCATGCACTCGAAACGCGCGAGTGTAACTCGGGACGTACAGGGCTTTATTGATCAGCACAAAAGAAGTATTAAGCGGCAGTCAAAAGGAAAATTTAGTTGATTCTCCAAGAGAATCACGTTTAAAATCAATATCATTCATGGTTCATGAACAAACTGAATAAAAGAGAAAAGAGAGAGAAAAAAGAACTCCTTCTTCGTCTTTGTGCTTTTTATTTGTTCCATTCACAATGAAGTTATCAAAGAAACCATCACCGACTAAAGGGAGTACAATGTTTGGCTTCTGCTCTTGAAACATGCATCCATAAGTTTGAGCTCCTCAATCTTTGTTGAAGCAGCCACTTACGGTACTTGCAAGATTGAACGTGTGTTGTCACAAGCGAAAAACACAGGCTGCAATCGTTCTGGGATATCCAATCTGGGTGCACGAGTTCAAAAGAGAGTTTAACTTATTTTATGTGATGCGGCGAACGACTGTCACATGCCATATTCGAGACGCTTTTTCCTCTTTGATATATAATAAATACACAATCAAGAATCTCTGCGGTCCCCTTCCGTCATGTCAACATTTTATCCACACCACCATATTGATTTCAAAGTTTGCACAAAATGCCCCAAAGCCAACGTATATAAAACATTATGACGTGCGGTTAATGCTCCAGCCTTTTTTTCTCACTCGCTGCTGTGTTGAATCAAAATTTCATTTAATTTGTTTGGAACAACTCTAATCACTTCTCTTTAATTATTATTTTCAAACATACAATCCACGGCTTTTAAGCATTAACTTCAATTGAAGACCCTCGAAAGAATGGAAAAACATTCTTCCATTTGAAGCCAAAGATCTTTTTTTTTCAACAATTTTATTTTCGTTTGAATTGGATGGTGGCAGACTGAAAATCACGCGACCGAAGGAGAGAGAGAAATGAAAAGAAATGAGCGTTCGGCTTCAAGTCTCTGGTGTAATTAGAGGACAATTTGTATAATAAAAAAACGAAGAAAATTCCTATTCATTGAAGTTCAAAAGAAATCTATCACGTTTAGTTGCTATGGAGAAATCTGAACAATAAACTGAGATAAAAGTTATGAAAATTATTGCATCCGATTCATCGTCTGAGTATCCAACGCCAACGTTACTGCTTTCTGTTCAAAAGCTATTTTGCAATATACAAGCTCAGTTGGCGTCTTTCTTCTTCTTGATTTAATGAGTGAACAACGACGAACAGAAAAAAATGTGTCATATCGTTTGTTGTGTACACTTCTCTGGCTGTACAAACTGCAGTGCACTATAGTGATGATAGCAATACATTCTATCATGTTAAAAATATGCTCGTAAACTCGACAGACACACAATGCCAGAAAATCGAATCATACATTTCCAAAGACTACTATCCTTACATATTTATGCCAGCAAACACACATTGTCTCTCTCGCTCTCTCTGTGTTCCTTTATGATCTGTTTCAAGTCTGGTGCACACTGCACACACAGCGCACACCAATTGTGCAATTGTAACGGCAAACTACCGTATCTCGGTATTTGACTGCCGTTCCGTTTCTTTTACTTTTATTAAAGTTACATGCAATCTACCAGAAAATTGTTTGTATTGTTATTATTATTTCAGGTTTGCTGTTTCTGTTTCTTTTCATTCCGTACGTTTTCTCTATTTCGTCCTCTCTGTCAAATTGCATTGTAAACTGATTTATATACTCATGCATATGTATATAGTGTATATTTTTCCCTGTGGCACCCATCACAATTTGTTCTCGATATGGATCCAGTTAAAGCGGCACAAAGAACTCAGTTGAAATATTGGACGAAATGAATGCATTTAACTGACACATATGAAGAGAGTGAAAGAAAGAAAGAAAAAGAAGTGCATCACGTTCGACAACGTTGTGTATGAATGAGTGGCCTCATTTCACCGACACTTTTTCACTCTGTACTGTATTACACATGCAATCCACCGTACAAAATCAATAAATATCCTCGTGCGCCTACAATTCGAAAATTCAATTCAGTGTGTTGAATGCGCCCGTGATATAGCGGCAACCGCACATATTTCATGTCAAAGACCCATGGCAAATAAATTAACGGGCTATGTACTGCGGTTTCGCTATTTTTTTTCCATTTCGTCCTATGTTTGTGTGCGATGTCGGCGACGTCAAACGCTAAATGTTTGAATGAAAATCACATGAAAAATGATTTCATAGTTTAAGTTTAACTATAACTGGATCACAACAATGATAGACAAACAAGTGGGTGTCTGCTATTATCGCTCTCTTTCTCTGTACGTATAGTTTTTCTTTAAAGCCTCGGGCTAGTGCTTGCAACTTTCTCGAACAATGTATTCTTTTTCTCATTTTTTTTTTTCAACAAAAAAAGAAAGCAAAATAATAGCGAAAATAAGAAGAAGACGAACGTTGTGCATTTTTTCCACCAACTCTATGACGGAATTACACCGTCCGTTCAAGATGTGTAAAAAGGATAAAATGACGATGGTCATGTGGTTTTCAGTGGTGAGCACCGAGGAACGGAGTTTGGATCCATTTCACTTGTCTCTTGCAACGAGCTCACACAACAATAAAGATAACGACGTTGATGACTTTGAAATAAGACGAATTTGCGACGAAGAAAAATGTGCATTAAAATGACACAAAGTAAGGGAGAGTGAGTGAGTTATAGAGAGAGTGGGAGAGAGAGAGAAAATGAAGTAAAATGAGAGAAAATCAGCGCAAATTAAAAAATCTAAGGGACATGACAAATGGGTATGACGCTTGAAATGAGCCAAGTGAAACACTAGAATTGCCAATTCCCTTAATTCAGTTCAGCGAAAATTCATTGTTTCAGCTGAAGCGAGAGGGAAAAAAACACACGCAATGCAAATGTTTGTATAAAATTATATCAAACGCGTCAGAGAGAAAAAAACGCTTAAAATTAATGAATTTAATGTTTTTTTTTTACATAAAAAATCCAGCTGGAAATGGAATTTGTTTGTTTTATGTTCTTTTTTGATTAGGGAATACAAATAACGGCATCAGATGAATGGTCCACCCAAAAAAAGCGAAATGAATAATTTGTCGGATAATTAAAGATCTCCCTCTTTTTTTTAAATACTAAATTCTTGAATAGTTTATCACCTGAAAAGAGTAAAGAGCAGAAATTGATTTTCCGTTAGCGTGTGGAAGTGTCGGAAATAATTTCATCCACTCACACATCCTACGGCAAAGTGAATTTATGGTTGAAGCAAGTATGGTTTCAAGCGCATCGTTCCTGTTCTGTATTTTTTTTTCAATAGTTCAATTTTAAATGGAGCGCAGAAATGATTACTTCGTTTTTTTCGTTTAGATATAGTTAGAGACGTTTTTTCCTCGTTCTCTCCATTTTTCCTTGCCGTCAAGATTTTGCTTGTAATGCTCTTGCCACGTGTATCACGGTATTTCGTGTAACGATTTTATGTTTCGAATAAGAAAAATCCTTCAAAAATTGCTTCCAATTTTTAAGCGTCCAATGAATTTGTTATGTTTCGAAAGAATACAATGAAGTTACTGTTTCTCTCATACAAGTAAAGGGTCGCCTGTATGATATATTTGAGCATGTTTGAATTTAAGATTAACATCGAAGTGTGCAGAATACCTAAGCTTTGAGCTATCTTTTATCCGTCGCTTTTTCTTGATGCAGTAGATTCGGGCTGTAAGTAAATGCTGGAATGTGATATCACAATTTATGGGCTCGTGCAAAAATTTAGATGTTTCGATTGATTTATCATAGTGATAGGGCATATAATTTCCAATTGGATTGTGTGCACCATTTTTGCCGCAAACTGTAAACCATATTGTCTGTCTGGGCTTAAAAAATGTTCAACTTTAGTTGGTGACTCTCCAGTTTTAAAGACAATAAGTCGTTGTTTGAGTTTGACATTTGAATTTTTCGCCATAGCCTGAGCTTAGCAGTTTTTCTTCTCTCTCGTTTTTTTTTTGTTTTTTCAACGAGAAGAAGAAAAACAAACAAAGTCGAAAAAATGGAGGAAACATTCATGATGACTTTTCGATGTTTTTAAGGTGTAAAAAGGGACACTCACTTTACTTGTCAAAATATTCATCGCATTGATATGCATACATTGCTACTCTACCATAGAGTACATATAGAGCATGGGGAATAAAGAAAAGTTGACTCAAGTGTGAGCGTTTTCCATGCCACAACACTCAAAGCTCACTTCGAAATGCCTTTAATGCCAGTCTGTACAAAAAAAATGAACCAATAAAACCTAAATAAATATTAAGAAATTGGGGCCATTCTACTCGGCCAGAATTCATTTGCATACCATGACCACATTTTCGGTGTTCGTTATTTCATTTGAACACGTCATATGAATCACAATGAAGAGAATACCGACCCAAATGTAATCTAAAATTCGAAGATACACGATACACAATTTGACATTGACATCAGCATACGTATTATGCATGACACACACAGAGAGAGAGACGTTGAAGTGATTAATTTTCATTTCAATGGGTTGGATCAAAGTTGAGTAAACCAAAAATCTTTTAATCAAATTAAAGTCCATCGTCGACAACAACCTATTCCAGTCGGTGATGCCAAATTTTTTTTAAATAAATAACAGCAAATTGTATAGTGAAATACTTGAGCTGCTTTCCCATGCCGCAAAATATTGCGATTTTGCCAACGAGAAGAGCTAACTATGCCATTCACAATACCTAAGAACTATTTTTTACCACAAGAATTACAAGTATTGAGACATGACATGGTAATAAAATGCCTGGAATTATTGAGATACAGTGAATGCTGTTTTATCGTCTATTCTCTCGGCAGAGAGAAACGTGAATGGAATAATTACGGTTGGTATGCATTCGCCGCCACAAAAACATGAAACTAATCCAAACAACGACCATATTAAATGTCAATAACTACAACGTTTCAGTGCAATCAGTCTTGCGGATACATGTACACTGCATTTGTTCCATACACGATCTCATTATCACACCGAATTGAACGGCAATTACAAAATAAAGCCACAAACTCACGCCATCGCACACCAAATAAACGTTCATTGCGAAAATATTTTAACGGGAAAATACACGATCCATTAAACGAATACGCGGTGTGAATACGGCGAAAACTGAATGACACATAGATAGAAACATACAGAGAGATAGAGGAAGACAAAAGTGAATAAATTCAAGTGGAAAATTTGAATAGCTAAAATCCGAAACGAACATCGAGTGCAAGAATTTTGAGATGGAAATTTATTTGAATATCATCGTCAAACATCATGAATTGCTCATCGCATTTGGAAAAGTCATTTGAGCGAGCCGTATCAAGGACTTATGCCACTTTTATTCAGCCAATGTTCAATGTTTGGCGTTCTTGATTGGAAACGAACTTTACACTCGCTAGGTCCCCATCTCTCTCTTTCCCTATCTCCCTTCATCTTTTTTGGCATATAAACAAAGCTTCAAAAAAACTATGCAAATCGGCGCGGATAAAGTTATAAAATGATGGCCTAGTAATAGGTGTTCACATTGAAAATCTCGTATGTCAATCAACTGCAATAACATGAAGCTTCTTGCCTAATTTCAGTTTTATTAGATATTTGCCGCTCTATTTAAACACATACAGACACATACACACACTCATACACAAACGAGACGAACGAGTATGTGCTTCGGATGCATGGAGTGAGCGAACATAAATACATACTCAAACCGTAAATGATGCAGGCACATTACATTTCAGAGTTTATTGTTGTTATATCGTTGTTGTACTGAAGACGGATATGTTTATAGAAAGAGAAGAAAAGCGAACGGGTTCGGTTGAAACGCTTGAATTCAGCACAGAGTGAATGCGTACGGTTTCGAAGTGAAAATAAACAACCGCATCATCATTAGCTCTATGGTTTTTTGATATTCTATTCTCACTGTACGACACCGAACCGAAAACCAACGAATTCTATTCGAGTGCAACATTTTGAATTGAAACAGTGAGCATTTAAAGAATAGCTATTAAAATTGTCTAAAGAGAACGGATCCACTTAATTTTTCCTTTCCGCTTCGATTCGACTCCTTAAATATTCACGCCATACGTGCAATGGAATCTAATGTGTACGTGGCGCTACTTTCTTTACGGTATTTAACTTTTGTACTACAAAACTTCTTGTTTTGTTGAGACTGCGGTCACAATCTGTTAAAGTCTGGCACGTGTTGAACTTTGTCGTAAAAAGAAACTATACAGCGCCAACCAAACTTATCGGGTGCGTACTTACCTACTGCGTCTAGCTGTCTGCTTGGATTTTCGTATAATCATCGAATTTTAAATTATATATCGAAAAAGCTGTTCAAAATTACATTTCGTACTCGTAATTTATGCTCAGTTCTGCATTGAAATGAAGCGTAATGAGAATAATTCCTCCAAACTATCTGAATAATGATGTTTCCAAGTAGAGAGTATGGGTGTTTCAAACGTCGGGCACGACATTCAACCGGAAGTTGGTAGAGAATAGACACGCGAACTGATAAAGCGTAATGATTGCGATAAGGAAATGGAACGTACAGAACGCAAAACGACCAACGGAATTGAAAATGTTCCATTTACAGAGCAATTTAGAAATGAATTCAGTAAAATTTGCGGTCCAGCACTGGCAATATCTTAATTTTCTTCCCAGCGCACAACTGATTAATGCGTCGCCCAAAATCCATTTATTTTCAAAATGTCACTTTCAAAACACCTTCCACCACAAAATTATCATTTGATACGATATTTCGTGGGAGAACTGCACTGCACAGATTTCAAAATATACACAAACAAACACACACATACACACACACACACACACACCACTTAATTTCGTATAAAACTTTAAAGTGAATTACATTCCGTTTATTTGATTAAAATTTCAGGCGATTTTCATGGAAACGTTTTAACCAATAGAGAGAGATTCTGAGAGGAAGTGGTGAATAAGTCTGTTGGTGAATGAAAGAAAACTGCCAAGTTTGATAGAAAGAAATTTTGACTGAATTTCGAGTGGGAGTAGAGAGAAAGAGTTAGAAAACGGTAACAGTGCATTCGCACATGATTGTGTTATTTAAATGAACAAACGGCGATTGAAATAAATATTGAAAATTCCAAAACAGCTGGAGTCACTTCGTCGACAGTCCCGCTTCATAGCGGCGCAGCGAGAGCGAAAAGTCAAGGTAAGGTGACGAGAGTTGGGTGAAAAAAGAAAAAGTTCAGTGAAAATAGAGAGAAAAAAAACGAAGAAAGAAACAAATAGGAGATGAAAGCGACCTTTAATGACTGATTAGTGTTGGATATTCCATTGGATAAAGGCGATCTCATGCGTATCATTAACTAATAGTCATTTACGTAATTAAATCGGTTAGTGTGAGGCTTTGATGGTGTGCGTCTAGTAAGGTCAAGAATGAACGAACGAACGTCAAAAAAAAATTGGATATGTAATTGGATCTTAAGTGCTCATCTTTCTCCGCATGATTTAATAAAAATAATGGAACAAAACGCCGTCTCTTGGCTAAGCCTATAATATTTTCGCGTTATGTCAAAATGGTTTTTCATCTTCGGGTTTCCATTAAATGCTGTCGATATTTTGACCTTCGAGTGATTATCCAATTCAACAAATTGCTATATATTTAACGAACATCGTCAATGCAAAAACGCTCACCGTAAACGACGCAAAGAGAGAGAGAGAGAGACCGTCCATTTTATTTTTTCCATTCAACATTGCTTCCGTAATCGATGCTAATTAATTTAAAATGGAGAGTCGTATCTAATGCAACTTCTTGCCAAGCCATCACAGTTCGCTCTCTTTCGATTCAACGTTTAGTTTCACAGCCGTAATAATTTATTTCTGGTTTTATTCTATCTTGCACTCACTTCGAACACTGCACATAGTTCTCGCAATGGAAGGCCGATGGCCAGAGCATATCAACAGGAGGTAAGAGTTTCATATCGTTATTATAATGTCGTGTTATTACCGACACAGCAATTGATGCGATGTATTTCATCATTCACCACCACCAACCGTACACATACACACGCATCCATACTACACTCACTCGCCCACAGACACCGGGTGTGTTGTGTGTTTGTGTCCATTTTATATGAATGATACGCTTTCGAAAGAATTGTATCCGCCACAGGACAAATGTTACCAATTATACATTTTATCCTGGACCGTTTGCTATAGACTACTATCAAGCATTTCCATCTTGGTTGTATGACTGTTTTCGTTTTCATGTTCCTACTATTGTGAATACCGCATGATGTACGAAAAGAGCCAGGTTTTTAACGAGGCGAGATTGAAAGTTATGGAAAATTAGTGCTACAATTGTTTATTTTTTTAAATATGTAACAGTCTTGCACTCTTTTCCGGCCAAACCTTAATCAAAACCCATATTATATTCAGCCAAAGTTTGGCGGTGTTTAATAAAATAAAATAAAATATATGTCGTATATACATTTAATTAAAAACAATAGCATGTCATATGTCAGATTGGCTTATCACTTACATTTTATGGATTTGCCTGTCACAAACATTTGCGTTGGCCGTAAAAATGTGATCCTTGTTCAAATTATGTGCACACAAATTGATGCCCGAATGAAAAAAAAAAAATGTTCGCTCATTTTTTACTCTCCCATATTTCGTTCGGCCTCATTGAGAGATAATTTGACATATTTGGTTGTTTATTTATATAAGACGGGTGTCGATTTCAGATTTCGATAGGTAATTTATAATCAAATTCCCTACTTTTTTCCTCTCTCTCTCTCTCTTCCACAGAAAACGAAGAAGACACTCTACACAATCAAGTGGATCAGGACTCGAGTACCATTTTAAATGAATGCAAAAGGGATGCGAGCAAACGAAGACCATCACTGGCCCAAAAAATGACATCGAATTTGCGGCGCCTTTCGGGCGCAACCGAACTCAAAATTGATATCAACGATTCCATAACGGCAAATAACCCGAAATATAATAAAAAAATAAAGGTAAGTAAACACAATCATCGCGCGACGCACATAACCATACACAATAAAATGATGCAAACTCGTGTGAAGATATTTGGGTAAACTGAAACCAAAATGTCAACCCGAACCGGAATGTGTCATGCCATTCATTAGACGATTTCTGCAGAAATATTATTCAAAGAAAACAAATGAGAGAGGCAGTGAGCGAGCAAGCGCGCACGCCAAGCGACAACACCCTTTGTTATCAATTCAGTGGTTTGCTTTGGTGTCGTATCGCGTATCGCGCTCACACAGTAATCAATTGGATCCACAATACTCATATACATACTCTCAAATATACACATGTAATTGCATATCGGCGAAGACAAGACATCATCAACACCGATGATATCAACCGTAACAAAGAAAATGGATCAAATCCATTAAAGCATTTTCCATATCCACATCATTACAGTTATGACTATTTATTATTTGGCGTGTGACACTTTACTTCTCTTTCAATAGATAATGCTATCGAATCGTGTACACACACACATGCTGTGTATGTGTACTTGTATGGGTGTATCTATATATCCATTTATTTGAATATCGATCATGTGTACGCTTCGCAGCATTATTATTTGCAATTTCGCTTTCGTCCGTTCATCCTTCCATTCTTCTTCTTCTTCTTCTTCTTCTTCTTCTTCTTCTTCTTCTTCTATTTTTTTTGTCATCGTTATTTAGTGTGTGCTCTACTTGCACACAACCTTTGACTCTTTACTTTGCCTCTTCCTATCAACACATTCACTACCACTACCACCACCATTGCTCCTCATACATTTCTTGTATCTGATTACATCGATGTTCCCACATTCAATTTGTCTCTGCCGTTCATTTTGTTGTTGTTGTGTTCATTCTCGTATTTTCCTCTTTCAAATTTTCTAATTCACTTGGTTTTTCTTTTTGATTGGGTCATGTTATGTGCAGCGACACAGTATTCATGGCATGATGGAAGAGGAAAACGTAATTCGTCCACATCAAGAGATCCAAGGTTTAACCTATGAAGAGAAAAAGTTTCTGCTGGCGGTGGAACGAGGCGACGTTGCCGGTACCAGAAGGTAATGCACTGCTTATGTCATTCACATGTAGAACAGGATAGATTGAGTCGATGTGTGTGTGTTGTCCAGCACACATAATGAACAAGCTACACGAATATCTTCCGAATGACTTTAACCAATCACGCCCAAAGAACCTGAACGAAATGCTTTTTTTGTGTGCAAAAACTAAAAGTTTCGATAGTTAAGTTGTTCATTAGATTGTTTATCTTCATTCAGAAAATGTTTCTTTAGCACATTTTCGACACTAATTTTTGTCCATTTATTGACATCAAAGATGTAATTGAATTTTATTGTGAATGCATGTTCAAGTTTTGCTGTTATTTTTCCAACAACAAGACAAAAATTAACACATTGAACTTCGGTTTTCTACAGGATACTCCAAGAAAAGGAAACCAAGAATGATAATGATGAATTCAATATAAATTGCGTGGACCCGCTGGGGCGGTCAGCACTTTTGATGGCAATCGACAACGAAAACTTGGACATGGTCGAACTACTCATCAATAGCAATGTGGATACTAAGGATGCATTGTTACATGCCATTTCCGAAGAGTTTGTCGAAGCAGTCGAAATGCTCCTCGACCAGGAAGATTTAAGTCAACAAAAAGAAGGACAACGCGTACGTACATTTTTGTTACTCCAGTTCTCTCCATTAATACGTGTAATGAAACATTGTTCAAATTTGTTCCGGAGAGAAAGCACATTCGAACGGATGTTCCATTCAAAACGGATCGATTTATTTTTGGGGTTTTCAACCACTCGAATCCGGGATCGAATTATCAATGGGATTTTTTGTGTGGTATTGTAAGAGATATATACTATCAATGATGCTCGATTGCAACGGGAAGTCATTATGGAGAATATCAAAATGGTGTATCGCAATTTTCAACAGCATGTGAACATATGAGGCTGTGAGAATGAAAATGGCAATACAGGAATAAACATTCTGAAACACATCGAGAAAAAAAATGCGCAAAAATGAATCATGAGTTCTGAATATGCAAAAGTGAAACATGAATTTACATGGGCAGCATAGGAGGTTCATGGTTCACTTTTGCGTATTCAGAACTCATGATTCATTTTTGCGAATTTTTTTTCTTGATGCGCTTCAGAATGTTCATTCCTGTATTGCCATTTTCATTCTCACAGCCTCATATACGCTATGTACAAGTACATATAGCTACTCGACTATATCCAGCGCACCTGAGGCGTATAATATGATTCAATTGAAAATTATAATTCACTCAAATTATGAAATAATCATTTATGTAATCTGAACATGGTAAAGTTTTGCAACATGATTCTCGAGACGGTTTAAGATCATATCAATGAATGATACTCGATAAGTGATTGCAACATTTCAATAAAATACTCATACCGTAATCGAAATTAACTAATTAGAAGCATCAATCAGTCTGTTATTTTGTTTGCTCAGAACAAATTATTTGATCCATGCAAATCACACCCACAAGCACTTGAATATTGCTATCACTCATAACTATATAGTTGCAAACATACTGAAATCGATAGGTTCGTATACACATTGTAGTACACAGTTCGTACAGTGAACGTACGTACAATATTTAATGCGCAATAAATATAAAGAAAATTCGAATTAGATCTGAAGCATGGAAAATTTGCATGAAAATTGAAAATTCTTGTTCGATTCACACGCCCATGTTTTCTAACGCATCCATCATTCAAATGAATTGAAATCGAAGTGAAATAGCAAATCAAAACACAGTGAAACAAAAAAAACTGGGGTAAAAATCATTGAATAAATGAACTTTCCGATTTATTCGTCAGACATTCCTGTCCCGTCCGTCGTATTATTTACATGTTTATACTCTGTCATATTTACACCATGTCACTGATATTTTTGTTGATCTCTGGCAAACAGTTTCCAGCGCGCACGGCATACATGGAAATCGATGAATTTAATGAAAACAATTTGTTTGTTTTTCGTTTTCTCTGTTTGCCTCCATAAATTGAATGAATTTCGTTTTCAAAAATTCTATTAAAAGCATGCACACGTATATGCTTGCCATCGAATGAAATGAAAACAGATTAAGGCGAGCGCACAAAGCGAAATGGATTGCAAACGGGCATTTCCTGAACAATTTAACTTTCATCACCATTAGACTGCTTCAAAAAAAAAAAGTTGTCCCTCATCTGAAATGTCCGGCCAGTTTCGAAAAATATGCCTCAAAAAAATAGGTTTGGCGCAAAGATTGCACATGGGTACCATATAAAAAACCATAGCAAGCCCCACATCAAAATTTTCATGACAGCGATTTAGGAAGTCATTTTAGATCGCAACATTTCTACTGATGCCATTATTCTAGCCAATTTTCGGCAAAAACTGATGATG
>NW_022595256.1:291653-296527 GCF_009176505.1 Sitodiplosis mosellana
TCAATCCATTGATGTTATCGCCACATCGAAATTCGCACTCCTTATCAGTTTGTTATCAATGGGAAACATTTGGTTCCAGACTAATAACATCACCATCTCATTACTCAAATATATTTCATCTAATAACTATACTAATAAGATACCATGCATCTTATTACTCGTTCGACCAATAACATTCTAATAACTATACTCACTAGATATATTACTAGTGCAAAAAGTAATGAGTAATAATATAGGTTCATCTTATTAGACTAATAAGTAATAAGACCACTAATAAGATACCGAAAATGCCAAAGTATATGTTGATTCAAAATGTCGAAAATACAGCAGCTCACAACACAATACCGAAAAGTTTTCAACTATTGCATCAAAGTTTAATTACCGTTCATTTTGTCATTTTATATAATAACAAATATTTTTTGGTTTTGCTATTCGATTTACCGAAAAACGATGAGCATAAATCACTTTGGCACACTGTAACATGAAAACCAGTATTTTTCGGGTTGTGTGAAAAATTGTGTCGAGTGTTCGATGGTAGAAAATTGTATGTGCGTTGTTTTTGTTGTTGTTCCATTTACAGATGCGGTTGTGATGACTGCGTAATTTCACGCCTCGATGACTCGCTTCGACATTCACGCTCTCGAATAAATGCATATCGGGCTTTGGCCAGTCCAAGTTTAATATCACTTTCGTCAAAGGATCCAATATTGACCGCTTTCGAACTCTCATGGGAACTGCGACGTTTAAGCTTTTTGGAGCATGAATTCAAGGTAATGCTGCCGCATTTCGTCTAATCCATTATAATCGTAATATTATCAAAATGATACCAACAAAAAAGCACCCAGGTTTGACCAACGCAAAAATCGATTGTTTATTCAAATTGCAGAGTGAATATCAGGAATTGAGACGACAGTGTCAAGACTTTGGTACAGCCCTATTGGATCACACACGAACTTCAAACGAACTTGAAGTTATGCTAAATCACGATCCAACCAATTTATCTGGACCAATGTTTGAGCACGGCGAACGAATGCATCTGAACCGCTTGAAATTGGCAATCAAATTACGACAAAAAAAGGTTTTGATCTCACTGAATCACTTTATTTACCTTATTTTCTCCCTTTCGAAACTCTCAACAAAGGGAAAGTGGGGAAGAAAGAAGAAAAGAAAGAACCGTTCAATCAATTTCATAAAGTTATGCCATTCTTCAGCAAATATTCACAATGTAATGCGTTTTTATCGTCTCGTTTGTTATACTCACAGTTTGTAGCCCATCCGAATGTACAGCAGTTGTTGGCAAGTATATGGTATGAAGGTGAGTGTATGAGAATGGAATTCAAAATTATCTACTTATCATTTGTTTTGCAATCGATGAGACTTCTTTTCTTATTCACTCCATCTAGGTTTACCTGGGTTCCGGCGAAAAAATATGGCCTTACAAACACTTGAAATCGTCCGAATCGGTAAGATTGACCAGAGAAAAGAAAATCAGTAACACCATATGAAAACATTACATATTGCATGTGGGGAATATTAACTAAAGCTTCGATTCAGCATAAATAATCAATAAAACTTTTTCTCTTCTGGTTCTCTTCTGCAGGAATACTTTTTCCACTGTTTTCAATCACTTACATAGTAGCTCCGCATTCACGAATTGGTCAAACGATGCGAAAACCGTTTATTAAATTTATTTGTCACAGCGCTTCATACTTCACATTCCTGTGTAAGTATTTGTATTGCTGATGGAATAAAAGTGAAAATGGAATTGCTCAAAACATTGAGGCAAATCCATTTAAACTTTTTCGTATGTAGAGAGTTAAGTTTACGTTTTATAACATTTTGTACACATTTACGTAACGTACATAGTTTGAATTTAGTGGAATTCGGTGTTAAATTAAAGTACTTTTCATGCCATTCAGAGAAGACATTCTCTTGAATTCAAATACCTTTCGCTTTTTTTCCTGCTCGTTCAATTTCGTTTTCAATTTTAATTGCATACCTTCCTTCATTCATTCTCTCCGGGCAATCTGTGCTTGTGAATTCAATCATTCTGTTGCCGTTAAATCGTCCAACTGACCAACGAACTGACCACAACCATCCAACCAACCCCATTGAATCGAAATGTCGGTGAACATACACATAGTTCTGTTAATGTTAGCTTCTCAACGAATTGAGTCTGTGGTTGGAAATTGGTTATGGGCCAACGATCGAACCGGCTCGCTCGATTCCGACGACGAAGTACCGACAAAGCGTGGCGCGACACCAACGGCTATTGAATGGATGATTCTGGCCTGGGTGAGCGGTAAGTTAATCTATGTAAACGGTCCCATATACCATGTCGTATTTTTTCTTCTTTTTCCGTTCAGGTTTAATCTGGAGCGAAGTGAAACAGGTGATGTTCTACATTTTTATTTACAACATCCATACAATTGTTGGGATTCGAAAGGAGAGTGTGTGATTTGTCCTTCGATTCTCGAGGAAGTGAAATGTTTATCATTGTTTGAATATTATTGGTTGACACTGTTTTTTTTTAGCTATGGGATATTGGCCTACAGGAATATGTGAATGATATGTGGAATGTTATAGATTTTGTAACGAATTCATTGTACGTTGCGACTGTGGCATTGCGGGTGGTGTCTTATTTTCAGGTATTTATTTACATATCGCTGCATATTGTTTGTCGCAAAAACACTTGACGCGCGATAGAAAACGTGCTACAGTGTGCCGATACCATTTCCGGTGCGAATTCAAATGCAAACCGATATGTTTGTGTATTCGTTGTAGGTACAAAAAGAAATGGTCAACAATAAGAGTGCAGCGGATTTACCGCGTGAACAGTGGCATTCATGGGATCCAATGTTGTTATCAGGTTTGCTATTTTTTCTCTCTCTCTTTCTCGCTCGCATTCTCTTCATTCTATTCAAGGCTGGATCAACGTAGTCCATTGAAAAGTTTTCATTGTTACCGCACAAATTGAAATCCATTTCAATTAACTTTGTACCATTCTTCTTGTACTCGTTCCATGACAGAGGGCCTATTTAGTGCGGCGAATATATTCAGTTCGCTGAAATTAGTTTACATATTCTCGGTGAACCCACATCTGGGTCCACTTCAAGTGTCACTTTCACGTATGGTTATGGACATCATGAAGTTTTTCTTCCTCTATGTGCTCGTGTTGTTCGCCTTCAGTTCAGGTCTCAATCAATTGCTATGGTAATTATTGTTTATGTTTATTTATTGTAACTTTTGCCATGAAGTTGAAGCTCGTGCTCTTCATTAATACAGTGCATTATTTTCATTCCAAATGAATTTTTATCGATATCCTTTGCGTACATACTTCAGGATACATTTCAATGCACATTCATTATAGATTCTTCTTTCATTCGATATCCCCTGTCCTGTTAGGTACTATGCGGACTTGGAGAAGAAGCGTTGCCCAGAGATGAATATGGCCAGCAACAATATGACTCCGAATGATTCGCAGATAGCAACAGATCACAATGCATGCTATGTTTGGCGTCGATTTGCTAAGTAAATAAACCCTTCCGCTGTCCGTTCATTGTACGAATTTCTCTACGATTTCGTGCAGTATGATGGCTTTTCCTTCAAAACTTTAAAGTTTTAAGCTATTGTGAAAAGTTTCCAAAGCTTGAATTTCAAATTGAAATTTGAGTTCGAATTGAAAGTTCTTTGATTCATTGGCGAAGTTTTTAATGGACTCTTGCTTTTTTAACTTACTGATAGCATTGTTTACACATTCTTTTTCCACCATTCCTTTTTTCCTTTTCCATGCGCAGCTTATTTGAAACGACACAAACACTTTTCTGGGCTGTTTTCGGCTTAGTGGATTTGGACAGCTTCGAATTGGAAGGCATTAAAATATTTACACGTTTCTGGGGAATGCTGATGTTTGGCACCTACTCAGTCATCAACATTGTGGTTCTGTTAAATCTCCTTATTGCTATGATGAATCATTCGTACCAGTTGATTTCGGTTAGTATTTACTACTGTGTATTAAATAAAAAAGCATTTTTAAAGCTTATGTCTCGGGCAATATGCGATGAAGTGAAATGGAGGAAGAAACGACGAATATAAAGAAAATGTTGCCCAATAAACACTATTAAAAATACATTTGTATCCGGTTTGTTCCGCTTCTAATGCTATTTTCCTTCAATATTTCGTTCGCATCATAAATTTTAAAAGATATTGCTCTTGACTAACCGAATGATTCTTTCGACAATTGTGTCACCGAAATAAACAAAATGAAACGTTCCGTCGATCCGATGTTTTGTGTAATATTTTTCACATCGTAAAATGATTTATCGTTGTTTTTTTCTCGTCTCATTTCATGGGTGCGTTGGTGCATGTTAAATGCTTGTTCATGTTCTTTTTTTCGTTCACAATTTATTTATTTTTTCTCTTTGGTTCTGTGTAGGAACGAGCTGATGTTGAATGGAAATTCGCGAGGTCCAGACTGTGGATTAGTTATTTTGAAGAGGGTGGTAAGTGGCAATCGATTTAAAAATAAAACTTGCTAAAAAATTATAGATGTGAAAATGAGTGAAATGTTCGAGCAAAGTATAAAAAATCAGTACTTTTTTCGTGAATGGGTACAACAACAGAACAACAAGATGAACCGACCATTTTGCATAATCAAAATTCGTTTGTTCATGTATATTTTTCTTTTGATTTTAGGTACATGCCCTCCACCATTTAATATCATTCCAGCACCCAAATCGATTTGGTATATTTTTGAATGGATGAAAAAGAAATTTTTCGGCCGTTCAAAAACCATTAAAAAAGAGCACATGAAAACCATCCGGGTAAGTGTTTTCAGACACATCCCTTTTGCGCCGGCAGGGATTGTATTTCAT
>NW_022595256.1:296537-325608 GCF_009176505.1 Sitodiplosis mosellana
AAAACATTACAAGCACAAGATGTGATAATCTGAATAGCTATTCGGCGGTGTGCAAGACGATTTACGTGTCTCTCATCTCCTTTTTCCCACATTCACTGCCAATGTCGACGGCAAAACGATAAGGAAGGGGAGGGTAGAGTGTTAGAACTAAAAACCATTTTCTATTATCCCAGTCAGCCAGTTAGATAATATGTTTTGACGAAGATTTGTTTCTTCGCTTATCGTACACATAGTGCTTTTTTCGTTTCACAACCTACATAATGTTGTGCTCATCAGTCTCTTTCCGGTTTGTTGTTCAGCATCCTCGTTTTTTCCTCTTGACGCCGAATCACGTTTGAGAATTGGAGAATATTAAAAAAAAACCGTTTAATCAGCGAACATTGACAGGAGAGAAGAAAAAACGTCGTCCATGGACGTAAAACCCTTGTTTTTTCGGTCGTTTTTTTATACATTAGCTATGAATTAGGTATTAACCGTAAGAATAAACGACAATTTTGGAAGTCTTCTCAACAATGCTCCAAATTGCATTTTCATCGTTTTTTAAGCAGGAAATCATGAATCTGAGAAAATGTATTGAAATGCAGGAAGAAGAACGAATACTCTCTTTGTTTCTGCAAACGATTAACGGCAATGGCTGAGCGCATAGAGGTCGTAAAACGGTGTCTTCTTTTTTTAAATGTTTTCGCTATGGGTATCAAAAAGCGGCTGGAACGCAAATCACTTTTCGAGTCATCATCAATGTGCTGTGTTGTGAAATGCTATCGTACATGATGCATGAAGTAGTCTTATTTACTCATTAAGAAAGACTCTCCTATGCATAGGGGGCCTAGGTTTGCATTTCCTATGTTCCTGGTATTTTCAAGGTTTTAGTTGGGCACGTCTCAGTGGAGAAATACTTGTCTAATTTGCTCCATATTCATGTACAATGTACAGTGTACATTGTACACACTTTTGGAGTGACGGCTGCTAAAATGATTATTCGCTGCATTTGATGGCTTACATTAAACGAACGATTTGCGCCATGTGCTGGATTCATTCCCATTTTAACTATGTACGACTTCTGTGTGTATAATCGTCGCATTTCACACTACAACAAAACATAACAAAACACTCTTGTGATTTTGGCAGCAGGAAAAAAATGTGCACAGAAGATATATGTGTCCATCATTGTAATTTTGATGTTTGCACACAAGACAAACATGTTTGCCTTCATTATTATTATTGCACCAATGGCACCCAGTACGTCTGAATCCCGAATGACAGCAAACCATGCCCGGGCTTTTAGCATAAATGATAATCATTTGGAACACATTGGATCGAAAGGAGAGTTTGTATTCAATAGACGGTTAATGTATAAGACATGAATGAAATATGATCGTCGCTTGAAGTTGAGTTCAAAGCACGCAACCGAATAGCAACGCCAATCCAATCCAACGCCAACAATGTGATAAGGAGTCTTCACTAAGCACAGAGCCAGTAGTCAACGAGAGAAAAAAAAAACGAGAATCATAATTGAATCATTAAATGAATAAATTCATACATAGATATGCAGATTGTAAACATTTGCATAATTTCGAATGAGCTCTGATTTTTCGGCTCGGAAAATCGCAGCGAAGTCAACAACAAAACCGTTCAAAATCCAGACTTTGTTCGATGAATGACAGTGAATGTAAGAACGTGATACCGAAGAAGATATATATGCAAACTTTTGTAATAATTTTCGGATTTTTCAGTCGAAAAAAAGGGATTTGCTAGATCTATGTTCGTTGAAATTCCCACACAACTCGAGTTGCGATATTCTTTTTATGGAAAAAAAACTCTCGTAAAGATTGAAATGAAATGATTTGTCAGAAGATTATTGCTCGCGCGTTGTTATTCGTTGTACAAATTGAAAATGTTTCCAGCCATTGTTCGCTTCAATGTTGAAAATCATATGTATATTTTTTTATGTTTGCGCCCATTCATGATGCATTTAATTCCATTTTACCAAGCTCATTCGATTATTCCGCTGTTTTTCTTCCCCCATTCTGTCACAGAAGAAAGCAAAACAAGCAAATGAACGTGAATTCAAGTATCAGGTGAGTAGGCAAACTGTTCACTGTTCAGTTTTCATGTCCATGTTTTTCTCTCTTTATTCTTCATTTTATTTGCACACAACACCTACAAGCCATTCGCGCCCTTTCGCGTGAACGTGTGTGTGTGGATGTGTATTATTGTACGAAATGCAAACAATTCCATTGTGTAAATACTCAATTTTTTGTTGTTTGTCGCACGTTTTTCTTCAACTTTCATGTTCTTTTCCTTGCGGTGGCTTGACGAAATACAGCAAATAATGCGAAATTTGGTGCGACGCTATGTAACGGTGCAGCAGCGTAAGGCTGAATCACAAGGTGTCACCGAGGACGATGTGAACGAGATCAAGCAAGACATTTCAGCATTTCGGTGCGAACTTGTGGAAATTCTCAAAGGCAGTGGCATGGACACGGGCAAAGTAACAGGACAGGGAGCAGGTAAGGGAATCAAACGAAAATAACTTGTAGCAAATCATGTTTTTTCTTCTTCTCCTTCTCTATAAATAAATGCAAACACACATTCGATGCATTTCGCTTTGTGAGTTGAACTTTTTTTTTACGTCGTGCTATTTGCTACTGCGATTGAGGAAATTGAAAAACCCCGACGAACTTGCTGCACACACACACAAAATATAGGACAAAAAAATGTGTTAGCGGTTTGGTTAATGCATTTCGAAATTCAAACGTAGATTCGTGAGCTGTCATTTTAAATGTATATACAGTTCAAGACATTTTCTTTTTTCTGTTTGCAAAGTGAATGTCTAGCGCATCGTGCAATGGTGCTTCAGCCGACGAATCGGAACAAAACTCAATATAGCTTTGGCATGATAACATTTTCGCCTTAAAATGTCAGGAGCATCTGCGCCAACATAATTTATAGCATTTGTAGAGCATTGTTCCACACTTTGCCAACAAAAAGTCCCTTTTAAATCCTTTTGCTGAAATGTTAGATTCACTTACTGATATATATTCGCTACAAAACGGAATACAAAACGAGGAGAGAGAGAGAAACAAGACCGCAGAGCTTCGCTTCGCTCCGCTCTGCGTTCTTGAGTTTTTAGTTACTTAATCTATTTTGTTGTTTCACAACAAACTTTTTTTTGGCGCACTACATGAAATGTATTTCATCAAAGTAACTTTGAAGTAATATATTTATTTGCAAAATGAATTACAAGATCTTGGTTTAATTTCTTTTTTTGAAATATACTGCCTTTGGTTTAAATTAAATAAAAAATATGAGCATAAAATTCAAATTTACCATAATTTGTTTCAACACTCAAAAAGTATCTAGGAAAAAAAAGCAGATAAGTAGCTCTACATTTCATGTAGTGCTAAAAACGGCAAGCGAAATGGAGCATTTTCGGGGATAAAATAAATAAATAAAATGGCTAAACCGAGAATGGGAAACGAGCTGTAAATTTTAACCGGATCGTCATGTGCCATCGCGCTCCCCATGGGTGTTGCACACATATCCAATACTTGTTGAGCGATTTTGTAGTTGCTTTTCTTTTTTCTGCGTGCATATTTTCATCCGCATTTCCTACACACAACAAACACGTTACAACTCTTCTGCCAAACTTTTGATGACTCCGTGTTATTTTAACAGCAACAAATACTCGGATCTAGTACGTTGTTAGATACAAAGTTTGCCATATTTTCTCCTCATATTCAGTTTCCGAAAAGTTCTTCAAGGAAAATATTAACGATCTACGAAACAATTCCTAAGCCATTTAATCAAGTACGATAACACGATACGAATTTTGTAGTGAAACTTTAATTGAAATTGTGTGAACGAAGACGATGTAGCGGAATCCGCGAACAAACACATGCAGCACAGTGTTTGATTTGATGAGATCCGACACAAAAACCATTTAAAAAGGTATCAACATAAATTAAGTTATTTTGGCAGGCATTCGAAATTAAGTGAGCATAATTAAATACGTTAGGATAAACATGCGGAAGAAATGTTAGGGCCTAGGATGCTTATAATACTATCTGTCAACATAATGCACACTTGTTTGTTCAGCATTCCAACGATTCGTGCAAATGACAGCTTCCACAGTTATTCAGTGCAGCTTTCGCTGTCGGCCAGCACCAGCATCCAGCAATATGAACTATTGTTTCGACTTATCCATTTGCTGTGCCAAAAACTTTGAATGTGATATTATTAATGCTTGAGTTCACATTTGCATGCGCGCCTTTGTTTGGCACACAATGCGCCAGAAATTCTGCTGGCAATTTCTCAAGGCGCTAACAACGAGCACTCATCTTCTCTCTCTCTCTCTCTCTTTCTCTCTCTTACTCTCACTAACGCTTTCTCTCTCTTTCGTGGAACGAGTGAACGTCACATTAAATTATGTTTTCATTGCTCTTTTCCCCCCCCCCTCTCTCTGCCTCACTCTCTCTCGTATAGGTGGAAAGAAGAATCGACAAAAGGAGCGACGTTTGATGAAAGGATTCAATTTGGCATTACCAGGCACACAAGGTATGAATGCATTACCACCAGTCGCTGAATTCATGTCACCATTTCATTCAGGCAGCGAAAACTGCGACTACTATGGATCAACATTTGCCGGTCTGCTGAATGCCAATCAGTCAGGAATCACCCCGCGACGTAATCCAATGTATTCGATGCAACAGTATTCATCGTCGCAGAGCTCGTTCAGCGAATCGTTTGGCACGATTGGACGTCTGGGTAAAATCGGATCCAAGCTGCGTAACACATCACAAAAGAGGCGATGGGGTAATTAAATGAAAATGAAAAAAATCAACAGAAATGCTGTGTTTTCTAATCGAAGTTAATTTACTAATTTTCCGATGTGCGGACTGTTGGTTTGCACACACACGATACTACTCACACTCCCAAAACATAAAACACAAAAACAAAAAAAAACGCATGCGAAACATCAATAACCACTGAAGGCACGTTGATTGAAGCAGCGCGCCACGGCACCGGCAGCGTATCACGTTTCATCGGTCGTTCACGTTCCGAAGACTCCGTATGCAATTCGATACCTGCAAACACCGCCAACAAAGAGGGATCGGCCAGCCGAAGTAACTCGGACGAAGGTGTTACTGCATCACCAACTGACTCAAACCCAAGTATGGACAAACCTGACGTTAACACCGCTCCTACTAAATCTTCTTCTTCTTCTTCTTCTGCTAAATATAAAAGCAAAGAGCATCATTCGCATTTATATGGTAGTAGACGTAGTGACTTGAACTCATTTTCATTATGTGTTTGGATTTGTTTTTTTGTTCTTTTTTATATTTTCATTTCAGATTGTTGAGCATTTTACGTAAAAACCTAAACGCTACAAATATTCATATAAAAACACATTTGCATGTTTGCATAGGTTGCAAGTGTGCACGAATCAATGGAGTCTGCCGGAATGTCTCTCTCTCTCTTTTTCTATCATTAAATTTTAGAAAAAGAGGAGAGAACGCATGACTTTCTCTTCCATTTCTGTAGCGCATTTTATAAACGGGACCGTTGCTAAATGATTGCATTCATTAAAATTCCCATTAAATTCTCTTTCAAAGGGTTCGGTGCTTTGGCCGCACTCAAGCGGAAGCGGAAAAAGTTTAGCAAAAGCCGAAATACTAGTCCAGTTTTAGAACCAACGGCCCCTCCAAAAACAGAATCCAGTCCAAGCAAAAAGGTGAGTGGTATGGGCAGCGGCATTTAAGTTGAGCACCATCATTCAATTTGCATATTGCAATGTTTAATTTTCCAATTGATTAGATACTAAAGCGAGCGTCGAGCGTACCATCGCGTGTCGAAGATGAAAAGAATGTGCCGGCGAACGGCGAACAAGGGAAAAGTCAATCGGAATCATCGCAACATGAAGGATTGACGCCCTCGACAACCGATGAAAGTGTAAAATTCTCAACCGCATTGTTAGATCCATTGCTTCGGCAAACACATTCCTTAACTGAGTCTAGTTCACATGATATACCACAGCTGCCCAATGTAACGCCAGTTCGTGGCCACATTAACTATCAAGGATGGCTTTAATATCGTCGACAACGTCGAAATTGTTACTACCGCTTTCTAACTTCCATTATTTATCAACGTTGCACTTTCGTTCGCATTTCCTATCACGTTGTCGTCAAAGTCGACATCGTCGTCACTCATTTCGTTGTCAAATGGCATTGTCTCACATCGAAATTGATTTTCACATTCCGAACCGAGTAGAAGAGGAGAAAAACAAGATTCCGTAGCGACAACACGCAAAGAAAAGAAAAGAAACGACTTGAAACAAGAATGGTTAATTTGTTGAATTCCATAATGTTCTCTCTCCGCATTTAAGCAAAAGTTCAACATCTATTTTCGTAAGTTGCCTGCATTTCGATAAGCAAAAGCAGAAGAACTTTAGCGGAAAACTTTAATTGACCCGATTTTCGTGTTCGTTGCTGCTGCTGCATTCGTTCGCAACAGAACAGCAACAAAAACATTGGCAGCGACGTTGGCGTCATCGTCGACAACAGCGAAAATTTGAGTGCAAAACAGAGAGCAAATACTGCAAAGAGGGTAAATTTTCGGCAACACAACGAATATTGAACGAAAAGTCAAGATGAAATGTACGACTAAGTTTTCCATGGGAAAAACAGGAGACAAAAACTTAAGATAATTAACATAAACAGAGACAGCGTCAAAACACTAACAACAAGAGCAGCAACGCAGAGAAAAAAGCATCAAGGCATAAACAAACTCAAAATAAGAATCGCACATACGAATAAATAAAATTGGATTGCAACCAGCGTAATTAGAATGACTCTGCATTTTGCACAGACACACACAGACACACACACACACACACACGCAAACACATGCTAACGAATCTGAATCGGGTTCAAATTTAAGCATTAAACCAACACCAAACACACAAGTCACTGACTAATCGACCAAAAAAATCGAGATAAGGGAGTGCCCCGAAAACTGTGTTACTCGGCACTAATTGAATTTAAACTAGAGAGGAATAAAGTTTGACGGCAAAGCAAAACTACGAAGCGGTTTCGGCATTTCAATGCATACACACATTTTCTACCGGATCAACCAAAGTGAGCAGGGCGATGCGCCTGAAGTTCATCTCAAATGGCATTTTTCGCACATAAAATATTTATTTGAAAAGAAAAACTTTTATCATTTCGTATTTTTCATTCCGCTTTATTTGTATCGCATCAATCTTAAAAGAATAAAATGTACGTTGTTCCAAATCTGATTTTATCACTACTGTTTTTTTTCGACATATGTATACTTGTTTTTCTTCTCGTTTTCGTTATTTTCTTCATAGTTTGATTTCATTTATCGTGATGTTGTTGTTTTGTTTTGAATTCGATTCACCATTGGTATTGAAAAGGTTTGATTTTGTTTTTGCTTGTGCGGGGAAAATTCGCCTAAAAATCTATATTCGCCGATTTATCTTTAACTAAAACATTTATCGAGTTTATTTACAACTTGTAAAAACTTTTATGCCTAATATCTGTTATGTCTATATAACTAAAATGAAATAGCCTAAATGAACCTTAATACACCTAAAATACGTTAAAAAAAAGTTTTAAAAAATTGATTTGCACTGTCGTTAAACGCGTTAAAAAACGAGCACAAAACGATACAAAACACAATTTACTAAACTATGCACGAATTGGACGGATTACTGATAATAGACGATTCACAAGTACAAAATACAAAGTACATGGACACCTTAACACAAAATACATACTAAAAAAATGTAAATCAGAAATATAAACAAGAAAACATAGACACTTAGTTGAATTACTACACAACATACAATTCATATAGACTCCTAAAAACTTAAAAAAAACTACGGATTATGCGACAAATTAATACCGTAATTAAAGAGACGCATGGTTAAGCTAAAACACAAGGACACCCAAACGTAAAATGAAACTAATACGAATAGGATATATAATATATATGGTTAACAATAATTGGTTTTCTATTTCGGCCATTTTCGATTCTCCTAGATAAACCTAGCTGTTATATGTATATCTATACCCTTTGATTTGGTTAAGGCACTTTTCAAGAGCACGACTGTTAAATTGCTTTCATTTGTCAACCATGGTTTAAAACTAATCTACTATTTTTTGCGTTTATTTTATATCGAGCAAATGAATCGATGAGATCTACATTCTATGTTTTGAATTCGATTATTTTTTTCCCTTCAATATGTGATCGACTGTACAACACACACACACATCCGGTTTGGATTGGAAAACTTTTCCAATTTACACAAATACTTTATATAAAGGCATAAATATCAAAATGACAGTTTTCACCGAAAAAACAACAACTCGAATTTAAATTAAGATGAAGCGAATTCACAACACACACATACAAAAAGAAACACATGAAAAAGTTACAAAACGGAAGCAATAGTCTAAATGCAAAACTCTCAGTAAATATTTGAATGAAATAGAAAATGAAGAATATTTTTTTAAAAAAACCAACAGGTTTGTTTGTCAAACATGAATGAATCCGAACATACTGAAGCACAACTGTCCCTCGAAAGAGCGAGAGAGCAAGAGAGAGAGCGAGCAATTGAACAAAATAAAACAAGAAGTGGTTAACATAATTTTAAACTATAGATTATTACATAGCGGAATGGGAAAATTACTACATAAACTGAGCCTATTATACACCTAAAACGTCTGTTATGAATATACGATTTACGAAAATGACATACATAGTACTTCTTTCATTTGTTTTTTTTTTTTATTATTCATGTGACTAAATGTGAACGTGATCAAATGGAATTAAGTTTCGATTATTATCATTATTGTTTCAAGCTCATTTGTTTCTCGCATTAAGTTTAAACTCATTTATACAGAAAAAAAACTATATATATAATTTGTAAACGATTTGGTGGCACTAAAGTTAAAAACAAATACACGATGGATTTGCTTAAGTATTAAGTGACAAAAATGTTATCAAAGGAGATTATTTCAAATAAATTCGTGAAAAAAATGATGTAAAACTGACGAAAATAAATGTCTTTTCTTTCTGTGTCGCGTTAATTGTGCACTTATTCTTATGCAAAACTATTGAAATGGGTTTGTATTTTTCGCTTAAACCTCTGTTTGTGGTACACCTTCTATCAGATGTGTTTTACTCGATTTAATACTTTTACGCGCCGTGGGCACTGGTGTTGTTGATGGTTTGTATTCGGTTGGGCTGTCATCTGATATTGTTTCGCGGGATTTACCATAATTATTCATCAGATTACGACCATCATCGTATCGGCCACGTGGATTTGTCGATATACTACGGTCACTGAACTTACTGCTTTTGTCGGTGATATCTCTGGGTGTAACAGGTGACTCTTTTAATGAGATTGCACCACTGTGCAACGACGTTTGACTGTTTGTTTTTGTGGTTTGAGTGATACCCAACGAACTGGGTGAACGCAGTGATGCTGTATCTTGAATGGATTTTGGCGGTTTTGTATCCTTGAACTCGTAGATGTTATCGGTCGTTCGAAGTGCATGGGTTTGTGCGGCTTTATTTTCAATGCCAAGCACTGCATCTGATTCGCTCGCATCAATAAATATATCACCATCATAAAATCGATCGGCTTGTCTGAAAAGTGCACGTTTGTGCACGAGTGAAAAATATGAGAAAATCGCCGAAATTCGTTTCGAATGACAGACCGAGTAAAAAATGAGCTCAATTTGTTACCTTTTGGCATTACGCCACAGAATGCAACACATGACAACAATAACCATTAAAAACATACATGCTCCCGTCATGCTCCAAAATGCGATTTGAAGTGGTTCCCTTGGCTCCCACCACCATTCGGTCGATGGCGGATATGTTGGCACCAGAACTCCGATTACCGTCGGAAGATACTGCCAATGAAAAGAAAATCCATATTAGCAACGTAGTTACCCTGAAAAACAAATCTCTGTGCATCGTTGTTCTGGTGGGTACCTGTGACCAAAAAGCGGATTCCGTTTGTCGAAAGTTGAGCAATATTGATGAGTTGTACGTCGTGTTTAAATTTAAATATTTTAATTCGCCATCCTTGGCTACATCAAAATGAATGCCAAGTACTTGTTGGGGCGTTGGATTACCATATCGTGCGAAATCCGTGTAAGTTTTCATGAAAAAGTGGCTCATGTTCCGGTCGTTGTCGGTCCACATGTTTCGTTCTAAGCGTAATCGCTTTGGGAAAAATTCCGTGTCCATGAATGGGGCACCCGTTAAAAAGAAATGCTCCGCATCATGCGGCACTTTGCGCCATTCGGGCAAGTTAAACGCTTCAACCGTTGTATTCATGACGTACCAGTATACAGGCACTTTTTGCTGAACCAGCAACTTTACCATGTGATCGACTGGCGCACGATACCAGAAATCAGATAACAGCTAAATTATTTCGCGGAAAAGGAGATATAATGTTATTAGTTAAATTGAATTTCGGCGAAATGGAAGTTCGAAACGGAAGTGCGCCGAATGTGTATAACGTGTGAATAAATGTCTATCACTCACATGAATATATTGTTCCCGAATGAATGTTGTATTTTTTGGATTGGGCCAATACGTGTACATGTATTTTATCGCTTCGTACACACCAATCGGATTCAATGTATAATTGTAACGTAAAACTAGCTCTTTTACTTTTTGATCGTAAAACTGCTCGGTCACTTCATAATACGGTGCTAACGTTTCATTTTGTGCTGAAATAAGATAAGAATTCATTAGATTTCGAAAATCCATCAAGGTCGTAAAGTTTCAACTCACAAATAACGTAAGCTGCTTCTTGCATTGTAACGCCGGTCATGTAATGTAGATTTCGATTGAATTTTCTTGTTCGAATAAGTTGTTCGGGAGTTTCACTCAAAAAGTGCCAATCTGCTTCACGCCAACCCTCATACCAGTTATCGCCGGGGAATGTGAAATTATTCTCGAGAACTGGACCCCATGGAATGTTTCCAACTTGTGGATTAAACTCCGCATTGCCAAGCTCATAAAAACTTCGGCCCTGTTTTAAACAGTTGACAATTTTCCATGAAGATTCAATCGAACAGCCCAATAACTGTGCATAGACGCGTGTCGTATTCTGTGCCCGATATTTATCTTGAATCAACGCCCAGTCGGCCAATGCAGATCCAGACGTTGCAATTACTTTTGTTACAATATCACGCGTTTGCGGTGCAACCATCAATAAACCTATAAATTGAGCAAAGAAAACACATTTATTCGTTCGAACTCATATTCAAAGTTTCAAAAGTGTTTACTAACCAGCTGATGCAGCACCAGCTCCGGGGCCAAATAATGTAATCGACTGTCGGTCTCCATTGAAAAATTCGATATTGTCATAGACCCATTTTACGGCCATTGCTTGATCTAAAATGCCGTAATTTCCGGGCGAATTCTCATCACCTGTCGATAAAAAGCCCAATGCACCCAACCGATAGTTGATTGAAACAACAACGACTTTATAAAATGTCGCCATAACATGCGCTGGAAATGTATTCGATGCTCCATGTGAAAAGTCACCGCCGTGAATATAAACCATAACTGGGTATTTTTGGGCGATGCCCGCCGAAATATCCGGTGAAAATATGTTCAAGTACAAACAATCCTCATCCATATCGCGGATGCTTTTCGTTGCACCTGTATATCGAACTGGCTGTGGACATGCAGGACCAAAATCAACGGCTTGCATCAACTGCCATCCTCGATGCGGTCTGGGTGGCTTAAATCGGCCTTCAAATGTTGGTGGCAGTGCATATGGAATGCCAAGGAATACGGCACACTCACCAGTTATGCGGTCAACTTGGCTATGCCATGGACGATAGAAACTTTTTGGATCGGGATCATCGTATAATCGCACTTTAAATCCCTGCACTTGACCATAGTTGGTGGTAACGAAAACATCTCGATCAAGAAGCAATGAATCACGTCTTTGTTTGCCTTGTAAATCTTCACGCCATCCACCCAAAATACCAGGGAATGGTGTTTGAACATTATCAGGATTATTCTATTACATTGAGAAAAGAAAAACGTGGTTAATTTGCTGCTGTCTCAAATATTTGACCGTTTCGCCTACTAACCGGATCGTATTTAAATTTGTCTTCGCCAAGCGGCACACCTGCTGGATATTGATTTGGATGCTTTTGGCCGGGATATTGGTAACCATAACCATTTGGTTGGTAGTGTCCATATCTGCGATCATTGAACGTATACGTTCTGCGAGATGAAAAAAAAAATAATTGCAAACGAGAAAAAGTGAACACTTGCACAAAATTTGAATAACATGAACTGCACATGATTGCTCATGCATAGTTCCTGCCGGTGAATTTGCATGCATCCGATATCGGTGCATTTTTGTCGACTAATGAAGTTTTATTCTGTTTATTTTGTGTTGCTATTTTTGCGGTTCCCCCTGCCATTCTTCGTTTCGGGACAGCAGTTTAAATTTTAAAAAACTGCTCAACAAAATAAACAAGTGACAAAAAAATAATAATTTCATAATAAATTTACCGATACTCGGGATCGCCCGGGTTTGGCCACTGGTAATTATAGTCTCCTTCACGGCTATACCATCTGGGATCGCGCGTTTGATATTGGCATTCAAATAAATATGGCAACGCTAAGAACACTACACATAACATCCATTTGTGCGAGTTTATGTGTATCGATTGGGTGAATTTCCGCTTTTTCAAAACACTTTTACACTTGAAAATCTGCTTTCGCTGGTGATTCAGTGCCCTCTTCTCATTCATAGTCAATGGCATTTTGTTCGAAACTAAATCTATTCAACACTGTTTTAATGGCTGGAATTTTGTTGTTTTTTTTTTGTTTCTGTTGACAAACGAAATCGGTCGCAGTTGCGCTTATCATTTGACCATAATGTTGAATGTGTTTTTAATGCCGCTTCACACACACCACCATACACATACACACACACTTCCTGCGCTGCAACGGCTGGACTACACAATATCGCCTCTGGAAATATACAGACAAATCCACAAATGAATAAAAAAAAATTTGATGGTATTTTGAGTGTGTTTTTCCGTCAACTAAACAAAATCACAATTATTTCCACACTAATTTTATTTTCGGCGTTTATTGCGTTTTTATGGCTTCGTTGTTACTTTCATTGCTCAATGCAATTTAACGATCTGACACTTGAGACGAAAATTCGGCACTATTCACTGAGTAAAAGCAGTAAAATTTACTATTGACTGTACTTTCTTTCTACGCAAACAAAATGCAATTTTACTTCGTCGTCATAGGAATAGTTTTATGGTTCATGTGTTCGACAAAAAGGAATGCTATAAGCCAAAATAGCAATTTTTCATATCAAATGCAGTGCATTGTAGTAAAATCGCATATGCGCAAATCATTTCTTTAAATCGCCCATCCAGTTACGAAAGGAACAATACCACACTATAAACAAAGTACGAGGTGAATAAACCAAACAAAATGGATTGAAAATCGTGAAAACATTACAAAGAACGTACCGATTTAATGGCGAAAGAAAAGAAAATGAGCGCGCAACGGTCAATACGAGTTCTTTTGAGTACAAAAAAGGAATGAGCGGAAAGAAGCGGTGTTGAGCAATACTTATTTTGTAAGCGCGCATATACACACACACCTCGTTACAATTTCACGAAAACAACTCGCTTTAGAATCAGGTAAGTATACATTCGACGCGGCTCTGGTGTCATTAAACGAAGCACACGTTTCATTTAATTTGCTGTTGAACAGACAACGAAAACAAACAAAAAAAAACTCGGAGAGTAAATTGAGACTGTTTTTAAGACATTCATTCAGTTCAGCACATACTTCATACTTCGTGTATTTCATATAAACGAACCCGATAGAACTGAGAACAACTTGAACAACGACGGAAAAAAATTGGTTAATATTGACCCACACCGTCACGCATACCACTTCATCGATCATTGTTGTATTCGCATTATTCCGAATAGCAGAATTAGTGAATCATTGTGCAATTTAGGGCAATTAAAAGGAAATTAGGATACTTTAAAGTATTGAAAATATTTTGTTTGTATATATAATATAAAGTATTGTGAATATTTTGTATATTTTGTTTGAGAATATCCTATACAAGCTTCAATTAGTTAGAGTAGTTTTACAACAATTATTATTTATTCATTTATTATTTATTTTATTTTGTATTTTTTATACTTATTTTTACATGACAATACCTGCTACCACACGAGGCTAACCTAAACACGAAAACCAAAACATAAAAACCTATAATATCTACCTAAAACTAAATATCTACCTAAAACTAATTATCTAACTATCTATCTAACAAACTTACTCACTGTATCCTAAATTTACTGTATCCTAAAACTGTATTCACCTAGTCAGCCAGTATTTGGCAGTGAAATAAATTCAATTCAATTCAATTCAGAAAAATGCAATAATAACGAAACATCCGTCGTGAGAGCGGTAACAAAAGAGAGACAGACACACGGCGAATGTGAATATTTGAGAGAGCATAGCATACGAGCGTTCGGTTCAACGGTGTGCGTGTTGACTTCCAGTGTAGCATTTGGCCAAAAACAGGTTTTTCGTTATTTTGGTATTATATGTGAAATATATCAACAAACACGCACATAAGTCTATATTGCACACACAACGCTTTTTTCCATACCACAAACGCTACAGACATAATACTAATTTACTTGTTTTGAGTAAATATGTCGCCAAGAGGCAATATTATCGTTTTAAAATCAAACGCTTGAATGAATCTGTCTCTTTTTCCAAATTGCACACTAATGTTTCTAATGTTATTTGCTGGGAATGTGTAGCAAAGGCTGGACGCCGTCATTAAGAATCGTCATCGTCGTTTATACGGGCTGACCAAAAAAGAATGGGAAAAAAACCCTACAATTGCCCATCAACGTTTTAACACTGTGTTTCTTCAGAAAGACGGTTTTGGTTATTTTTGGTCTTCGTTGGTCTCTTTAACTCGAAAACACACTTACGCACACACACAGCAGAGAGAAAGAAGGTAGAAAACGGGACGCATGTGTTGGTGATGAAGCGATTTTGAATCGTTCTTTCGAAACCATCTCTTCGTTTTTTTTGTACATTCTGTTTTCTTCACTTTTTCACCGCTTTCAATGTTTTCTTTCGTTGTGCTTCGTGAAATTCTTCACTCCAGAAGCGTACACTCCAAGATCACACATCCATTTATACAGATTTTATAGCGTCGATATCGAAGAGTTGGTTTTCTTTTTTATGTTTCAAACATTTCTCTCCATTTCACTCAAGTTATTTTAAACTCGGCGAAAATTTATTTTATTTTTTGTGTGAAGCGATCGCATTTGCTTAAAACAAATCGAATTCCATATGAATCATCCATTTGTTTTTTTTTCTGCTGCTGCTGCTGCTGCTTCTGGTGCTCATGAAATTGGAACAAATATTTGAATTGAAAAAATTGCACGTTTTGCGATGTACAACGTTGTACACGTTGCATGTTTGTAATGGAATTGTGAATATTCATAAAATTATTGTTTATCCATTGTAATCGCGTTCGCTAAATCATTCCGTCTCTGGACGCACGTATACATGTACTGTAGCCGAGTTTCACTTTTTCAATCAAGATATTGTGTAATCGAAATTAACCGAGCACAAACACAGAATTGATGTGTCGCGTTTTTTTCTACCTCATCTTTATTTCGTTTGCCTCTCTCTTCGTTCATCGCTCTCTTTCTCTCTATCGCTTCTATTATTTCCCAACATTTGTTGTGTTTTTTTTTTCATAATAAATCACATTGTGTGCCACTTCTCAAGACTCTCTCGCATTGAAATTCACAACAAAACAAAAAAAAAACACCAACGAAGAGAACATATTTTGTTTAATGCAACTATAAATGCACCTTTACATTCACATCGCAAACACACGACATGAGGAGAGAGTGAGAGAAACATAAGCGTTGACTTCAACGACGTTGAATCAACATTTATTCGCTCTCTTTACCTTCAAATTTCGAAATACCATTTTGGAAACTGAAAACGATACACAAACACTTGCAACACACACAACCAAAACAATCGAGATATTCTTGTGCTGTGTTCTGTGTTCGGGGAGATCGCTTTGTTTATGATTCACCTGTGATTTCAAATTGAATTGGAATTTTGTTGTGATTCTTTCGTGGAATTGTGTGCAAATGATTTCATGATTATTTTTTTGGTCAAAATTCAATAGCTTATCTACACACTTATTGGCACACTATACGTTTAACTATCGTAATCGGTGAGCAATTCTACGATAAACCACATACAACACAAGATAAGATAAGATGAAAGTGACACACATAAATATTTGAACACTGATCGGAAACTCATTCGCAATCGAAAAAAATTGACAAATTTGTTTTAGATATTTCGAAAAAGAAAATTATTTTTTCTCGTTTTTTTACGTGACGGAAACACACTATTTTTATCAAAAACTCTACGTAGCAGGTCGCCAACGCCCAACACACAGCCATACGTAATAGCCCACAAGTTACCGCTTACTTCTCGGTTGCGCTTTGTTCGGGTGTACTTCGATCGACAGACCAAAAGCCAAACACGGTGTTTTAGTGAACATAAACTAAGTATTTTTTTGTTTCGTGTCTGCAGGTTGTGTTGTCCAATTCGATACTGATTCAGTCGCTGGTGCCTTAGCCACTGTTACCGTTGCAGTCTTTCAGTCATTTATTCTCTCGCTGTTTGCGTGCTCTCTCACCACAATCGTCTTCTCATATGTGTGTGCACGCGAGTGTCTATCTGCTCTGTGTGTATGTTTGTCTCTTACTCACTCACTCTCTATCAAATTTATTTAATTGTGTACAGTTGTTAACTCGATATTTTCTCGCTCTTCAAACTGCTCAATATAAGTTATTCGAATTTTGTTAAAGTTTTTTCTCTCGCGCTCTCTTTCCCTCTCTACCGTACACACATGAGCTGAGCAACTAAACGGTTTACATTTCTTAAGCTCCATATTTTGTGGCATGAGAAATTCGTTTTCTTAATTAAGTTCAGGCATTGCGTACGTGTGTTAATTTTTTTAAAGACTCAATGCTCCGCTGAAACATGTACATTTCTCGGCCATTTTTTTTCTTCTCCATAATCTCTCTACTTCTTTTCCGCTTTTTCGCATTTCTTTTGCTGGAAATCGGATTTCGCTTTTGTGGCTATTTACTTTTCGCACAGCGGTAATTATTGCTCAAACAATGACATAAAACACATCCATCAACGCTGCCAAATGGCCAAGCGAACGAGTTAATGAGCTTATCGATCGAACGGTAGTCTCTATGAAATAGATATGTATGACGTTCGACACATCTCGATTCGTTGCCAAAGAACGGAATCAATGTTCATTAGTCGATGCCAATATTTCTTGTGACTCCAAAGCTCAGTCAAATGATAAATTATTTTCTCCCGATTTTTTTCCCGTTGCTTTTGAAATAAAAGACGATTTGCTTGAGTCAATTTATATTCTTTTCACTTTTTTTGCTTTGTTTTTGCGAATTTATTTATGCTGCAAACACAAATTAATGGCTTGTTCGCCTCGCTCCAGTAACAAAATACTATGAATTAATTCAACTCGATGCAAGTTAATTAAGACACCAAGCGACGAAATGTACACACAATTATGCTTATTAGTTGATTCATGTTCGGGAGCAATATCGCGACGCACTGTAGGTCACACAACGATGTTAATAACAGAATGAAATGTGTGCTCGCAGTGTTTGAAATGCGACCGTCGACGCCTTGCATAGAACTTGTTTCATATTTGTTCTTTCTTAGTCATTCAGTACGACGCGAAGATCGACCGAATGATTCACGCCGCTCATCAAAGACAACAAATTCAATTTAATTATCGTTGAATGTGTCGCACAAGTTGTGGATGAACAAGTTACTGAACTAAATACTCAAAGGTTAAATGCTATTTCCGAAGCCGAATGCATTTTTTCAACTCAGAAAGAAGAAAGACACTACAATGTTCTTTCTTCATTGAATTGCCCTTTGAGGTCAATTGTGAGTGAATTCAATGAAAATTAAAAGTGACACACGCGCTGTAAATCGAAATGCAAAATCAAAACGAAGCTTAGATTTTTCGATTCTGTTAGAATATCGTTTTCGCACCGAATAGTCAACGACAACCACTAAATAGATCATACGCTTTCTAGTGAATGGAACAAACCAAAAAAAAGAATTGTATCTCTCTGTTATTGTGTAATTCATGGATTGCGAAATGGTATTTGCTCAGCATTTGTAACATTACTCGACCATTTCTTGGAAATTACGATTTAACTGAAGCATAACAAATTCATGTGACATAAACATCTTTCAAGACAGCTAGGTCGGTGATATTTAGCGAGATATTTGAAGAAACATGAAATGCTGTGTAAATCAAAATTAAGCATTTCAATCGCTTATTATGTATTATGACGTTTTGGAAAGATTAAATTATCACGGTGGATGATAGTTCGACAAATGACGCATCATAAACTGTGCATTACGATCCAAAATGTAAAAATCCCAGATTTTTTAAGAGCACCACTTGACCTACCGACATGTAAAATGCTGTTGGAAAGGGCTTGGCTTACATATATAGGAAAATTCCAAATGACCATGGTAGGGAGTTTATCCCAAAATATTGTTGTTAAAAATGTTTTTTTTTAATTCTTACTTTAAATTTAAATTTACATTCATATTTTTATTTCATTGCTACGGAACGTTCATACAATTTTACATTTACCATAAATACATAAATAAAAACAACCATCATCAGTCATACTAATAATCATCGCTTTTTATCAAATTGATTGAATCACCATAGCTCTAGTCTTTCATCTCAGATATCATAGACAGGTCCTCATTTTGTAAGTACATATCGCGCAGCTTTACATTTGTCGCTTTTTGTTCATCAGCGGCTATATTGTCTTTTGCTTCGGCCCGATTTATCATGTAAATCCATCTGAAAGGAAATATATCGTAAATTTCATTCATAGTCACATTTCAGCCAATTGTGAAGTTCAATTTATATTTTCAACTACATTTTTTGCGAAAAATTTTCAGCATTTTTTCATCGGCAATTAATTTTGCTTGTAGAAAATCCATTAGAATTAGTATTTTTATGTGGTCATTTCAATATATACGTACATGAAGAGTAATGCTCCAGGGATGGACATAAATCCACCGAATAAGAAGAATGCGCCCGGCATTTTTGTTAGAGTGGCCGTATAAATGGCGTGAAAAATGGGCGAATAAGCAAGGGATAGCAACGCTTCAATGATTCCAAAAAGCGAGTTAATCTTGCCTATTTCATTGCTTGGTACAGTTTTCGAAGCCAACGAACGCATCGCAATAGTTGCAGCGCCACAGGTTAGCTCAACCACCGGTCCGATATACATATGCCATCCAACTTGTGAAAATGCATACACAAAACTCGATGGGACCTTTGTAAGAATAGTCACTGCTCCGATTAATGCATCATCCAATTTCAAGAAACTCGACAATATGCCGATGGCTAAACTAGTTCCGACCAAATTCAAGGCCATGCTGTATGTCGAAAAGAAGCCATACTCTTGCTCAGACCAATTGAGCTGGAATCGCGTAAAATAGTAAAATAACCGCGCTTCACCTAGAAAATCAAACACGTAGTAGAAGCAAAATTATTCAAATAATTGGATTGAATGCGTGACCTAATTCACATTATCCAAAAAATTATCTAATTAACCATCGTTGCGTGCGCAAGTGCATGAATATTGAATTTAATTTTATTCAATTTGTATAATTGATAAAAATTACCATTTTGTGGTCCTACGGCGATAACAAGGAATGCGATTATTGCCAATATTTTCGTGCGACGATTTTTATCACGCTTCTTAAATGCCACAAAAAATGTCTCTTTGATGTGGCCAAAATCAAAGAAATCGACCAAAAATGATTTTTTGATAATTTTATTATTCTTCTCCTTTGGCGGAACTTCTTTCACTACAAAGATGCCATAAAGCAAAGCCATTGTGTGCAATGTGCCAACCAATGAAAACACTCCATAGAAACCAATTATCCTGAAAAATTATAGAAAAAAGAAATGGATGAAAAAACTGTCGATATTCAACAGTAAAAAAAAACTCATAAAAGTGTTTTCATTTTACTTGGGCAAAACCCCGCTTATTAAACTTCCGACAGGAACACTCACGGCACAAATCAAAGTAGTAAGTCCGATGCGCAACGTTCGTTCTTTTTCGTTTGTGATATCGGTCATGTAACTAAAGACACCCACCATCATTGTCACACTGCTTCCTAGAAGAGAAAAAATAAGTAAGAAAGGCTTCCCTTTGAAATTTCAGCGGCCCATTCAAAATTTGGCAATACCTGTTATAGCCGGAAAGAAAACTTGTACAAAAATCGTCAATTCGATGGGTGTTTTGTCGAAATAAACACACAACAACAGCAAGAATACCATCAATATGTCTCCGCATAGTGGAATTAAGATGCAAGGTTTCCGCTTTCCATGTCGATCACTCCAAGATCCAAATAATAGGATCAGTAAGCACGGTATAGAACTGGCAAATGCCGCTCTCCATTGCGTCATTTCCGAAATGAGTTTTTGAACTGCCACTTCTTCGTTAGTGTAATTTGCTGTGTCCCGTACACGAAGTGCATCACAAACCGTTTGATTATAGTTCAAATTCACAAGGCACGCTTTTTCTAAATTAAAATTCTCCACAGTTAACCCTAACAGCGCACTTGGTAGCAAAAAACAAATGATCAACGGCTCGAGTGTTATGTAACTACAAATGTGTTGAACCTTTTTGCCAAAGGTAATCTTTTTGAAAGATGTTTCATTGTCTTGGTTTGCTTTCTTCTCTGCCGCCATCATAGCCATACTTTTGGGCAAAAAATAAAGACACAAAAACAATACGGTATTAATGTAAACAATTCTTAATTAATTCAAATATTTTAGCAGGAAATGAGGTGTACGAAGTATGATCACACAAGGAATTGAAGTTGTTGAAAGAACCGAAACTGAACGAAATTGAACAACTTACTACTATATTTCGGGAGGTTCACGAAAATTATCACAACTAAAAGATTGAACAACTTGTTTCCTATTCTTTACATAGCGTGTCTCAATCCTGAACAACAGCTAAAGAACGACTGTTGCTTCCACATGATCGGCTCCTGTATTTAAAGCTGATATATATTCTGACTCGATTTCTAAAATTAACAATTATCTAAAAAATACGTCAATAATCCTTTATTTACTGATAGTGAATTAAAACAACTGATTCAGAAAAAAAATACGTTCCATAAACGCACTTCAATTTCGTCATTAAAAAAAACGTAAATAATTATGTTTTTGCACTATTTTCCCTTTAATGGCCAAGGTCAACTAAAAAAAAATAAATTGATAACAACAAACTTGGCATGAATGAATCACGTGCGTAATTGTAATTGTTTCAACTGAAAGAGAAATTCTACGACTGAAAAAAGTTTCTATGTTATGAGGATCCAATGCATTTTAAATATAAGCTTGAGACAAGGTCAAAATAAAGTGACACTGTAGTGGGTTTAACACGCAAAAGATTAATGTGATGCTAAAGCGCTGTATTTCCCCTCGATGCAATATCCACTCGCATTCATTATTGCTAATCTTGATTTTACAATGAGGGAAATAATCTGCGTCACGGCTTTTAGGCTTCAGTTTTAATTTAGTTTTCAAATCAAGCTTCTAAGAATCTTGCAAAAATAATAGTGACGCCGTTATTTTTTCTTATACACTAAAGTCCAAAATATGGCGGTTGAAATCTTCCCATGCATCTATGCTTTCAGGTCTTCTACGCTAGATATCATAGACAGGTCCTCATTACGTAAATACATCACGCACAGCTTTTCATTGACTGCTTTTTGTTCATCAGCGGCGGCTTCTCTCTCTTTTGCCTCGGCACGATTTATCATATAAATCCATCTGAAAGGGAATATATCGTAAATTTCATTCTTAATCACATTCCAGCAAATGGTGAAGTTCAATTTATATTTTAAACTACATTTTTTGCGATGAATTTTCAGCATTTTTTTCATCGGCAATTAATGCTACTTGTAGAAAATTCATTGGAATTAGTATTTTTATGTGGTCATTTCAATATATACGTACATAAAAAGTAATGCTCCAGGGATGGACATAAATCCACCGAATAAGAAGAATGCGCCCGGCATTTTTGATATTGTGGCTGAATAAATGGCGACCAAAATTGGCGAATAAACAAGCGGTGAAATCGATCCAACAATTCCAAAGAGTGAGTTGACCTGGCCTATTTCATTGCTTGGTACGGTTTTCGACGCCAACGAACGCATTGCAATAATTGCAGCACCACAGGTTAGCTCAACCACCGGTCCGATATACATGTGCCATCCAACTTGTGAAAATGCATACACAAAACTCGATGGGACCTTTGTAAGAATAGTCACTGCTCCGATTAATGCATCATCCACTTTCAACCTGCTCGATAATATGCCGACAGCAAAAGCAGTTCCAACCAAATGCAAGGCCATGTTGAATGTCGAATAAAAGCCAAACTCCTCCTCAGTCCAGTGAAACTTGTAACGCGTGAACAAATAAAATATCGGCATTTCACCTAGAGAAACACGTAGCAAAAACAAAATGTTAAAAACCAAAATTATTAACATTATCCAAAGAATTATCTAATTAACCATCGATGCATGCACAAGTGCATGCGTATTAAATTTTATTTGATTCAATTTGTATAAGTTCTAGGAAATTACCATATAGGGGTCCTACGGTGATTATAATAATTGCCATTATTGCTAAAATTTTGGTAAGACGATTTCTAACATTGGCTTTGAATGCCACTAGGAATATCTCTTTGATATGGCCAAAATCAAAGAAATCAGCCAAAAATGATTTTTTGATCATTTGATCATTCTTCTCCTTTGGCGGAACTTCTTTCACTACGAAGATGCCATAAAGCAATGCAATTATGTACATTGTGCCAGCCATTGAAAACACTCCATAAAATCCGATTCTCCTGCAAAATTGAATGAAAGGTGTGTAAAATTTCAAAAATCGTGAAAAAACTCATAATTTTTTTTCTTTTTACTTTAGCAAAACTCCGCTCATTGCCATCCCGAAAGGAACACTAATGGAATTAACCAAAGTAATAATTCCAATGCGAAACGTTCGTTCTTTTTCATTAGTAATATCGGCTATGTAACTAAAGACACCCGCCATCATTGTGAAATTGCTTCCTGAAATACCAAAAAAATAATCTAGGAATGCTCTCATTCAAAATTGAATCGGTCCAATCATAGTTTTCCAATACCTGATATGGCTGGGAAGAAAACTTGTACAAATATCGCTAATTCGATGGGTGTTTTGTCGAAATAAACACACAACAACAGCAAGAAAGCCATCAATATGTCTCCGCATAGTGGAATTAGGATGCAAGGTTTTCGTTTTCCATGTCGATCACTCCAAGATCCAAAAAATAAAATCAGTAAGCATGACAATGCACTGATTAATACCGCTTTCCATCCCGTCATTTGGGAAACGAGTTTCTGAACCGCCTTTTCTTCGTTGGTATAGTTTGCTGTGTCCCGTACACGAAGTGCATCACAAACCGTTTGATTATAGTTCAAATTCACAAGGCACGCTTTTTCTAAGTTTAAATTCTGCACTGTCAATTCTAACACCGTACTTGACAGCAAAAAACAAATGATCAAAGGTTCGAGTGTTATGAGACCATAAATGTGTTGAACCTTTTTGCCAAAGGTCATCTTTTTGAAAGACGACTCATTGTTTCGATTTGCTTGCTTCTCTTCCGCCATCATAGCCATACTTTTGAGCAAAAAAGAAAGACACAAAAACAAAACGCTATTTAATTTGATCAATTTTCAATTATTCCATATATTGTAGCAGGAGTATGCCCGTATTTCCACAATATAGCATTTGTCAAACTTAAATACACGAAATGAGGCTGCTTTTTGTTGAAAGAACCAAAATTAAAGAAAACTTACTATATTTCAGAAGATTCACGAAAATGATCACAACTAAATAGACCGAACAACTTGTTTCCTATTTTTCACAAAGCGTGTCTGACCCCTGAACAACAGCTAAAGAACGACTGTTGCTTCCTTATGATCGGCTACTGTATTTAAAGCCGAAATTTATTCTGATTCAATTGCCAAATTCAACAATTTTGCAATTAATGAAGTATAAAGACGTCATAAATGCATCAAACTGATACTGAATCAGAACTACTGACTCAGAAGAAATCTTTCTTCCTTGAATTTTGTCATCATAATTATGATCATTAAAAACTGAAAATAGCTTTATATTTCTGCAATTTTTTTTCCTTTTAAGACCAACGACTTTACAATGAGGCAAATAATCTGCGTCACGGCTTTTAGGTTATATTTTTAACTCTCTAACCGCCAAAACTCAAAAAATGAGGAAAACAATATACAGATTCACATTTTGCCGTAACACAAGAGTAACTTCTCTTGTAACGACTCTAAAAGACTCTTGTAACGAAGAGCCAAAGTAATGCTATTACAATTGTAATGCCAAAATTTAGCATTACCGGTATTGTTTTAAATTTTGGCATTACATTGCGTGTGTAATGTTAGAAAATCACATTAATAATGCTAAAAAATCACATTAATAATGTTAGATTTCTGGCATTACCGTTAATGTTAGGTAACATGTTAATATTGTAACGGACGGGTCAAGTAATAGCTATTATAATTGTAATGCCAAAATTTAGCATTACCGATAATGTGTTACAATTGTAATGCCAGTCATTTGGCATTACCGGTAATAGCTATTACAATTGTAATAACATTACAGGAAATTTTTGTTAACGTAATGCTACTACCTATTACATTTTTAATGCCGGTAAATCTGTAAAAAAATATATTTGGATAACCTTTTTTTAAATGTAAATATGGACCAATAAACTCAAAAAAACCATCCGCAAGTTATTTGCTTGTTTCATTTAGCCGCCAGGCGAGAAAATGTTTTTTTAAATTTTCGCTTCAAAAACACAAATTCATAATTTTTCCACATATATAAATTAAAGGTACAATATATTTCTTTCTATGGTGAAAGTTTCAACGAAATCGGATAACTAAAAATCTATCTGTTTGATTTTGCAAGAAAAAACAATTGGCCCCACTTATTTTCCGTGTTCACACCAGACTTTTGATTCAAAACTGTTGACAGAAACGAAACGAAACGGTGGATATAGTTCGAACCTTCTACAAATATGTCGCTAAAAGCATGATACAATGTCATGAAATCATTTTGAGTCAAAAAAATTCATCAGTAGCGAAAAAATTTTTTTCGTGAGGAGTGCTCTGAGGCTCTCTCGTGGGTTAGAGGGTTAATTTAGTATTCAAATCAAGCTTCTAAGAATCTTGCAAATTTTGTGACGCGATATTTTTCCTTATACACTGAAGTCCAAAATACAGCTGTTGAAATCTCTGTCCGAAATTCTCAGTTTAAATTTAAATTTATGTCCATTTTTTTTTTATTGATAGGAACATTCATGTAATTTTACATTTTCTTTAAATACATAAATAAAATAATAAGTTATCATCAGTCATAACATTATTCATCGATTTTTGTTGGACCAATTGAATCACCGCGGCTTTACGTTATCAAATCTTTTACGTCAGATATCATAGATAGGTCCTCATTACGTAAATACATCACGCACAGCTTTTCATTCATCGTTTTTTGTCCATCAACGTCTTTATCGGCGGCTTCTATCTCTTTTGCCTCGGCACGATTTATCATGTAAATCCATCTGAAAAGGAATATAACGTGGGAATATCGTAAATTTCATTCATAATCATATTTCAGCAAATGGTGAAGTTCAATTTATATTTTAAACTACATTTTTTGCGACGCATTTTTTCATCGGCAATTAATGCTACTTGTAGAAAATTCATTGGAATTAGTATTTTTATGTGGTCATTTCAATATATACGTACATAAAAAGTAATGCTCCAGGGATGGACATAAATCCACTGAATAGAAAGAATGCGCCCGGCATTTTTGATATTGTGGCTGAATAAATGGCGGCCAAAATAGGCGAATAAACAAGCGGTGAAATCGACTCAATGATTCCAAAGAGTGAGTTTACCTTTCCTAGTTCATTGCTTGTTACAGTTTTGGACGTCAATGAACGCATTGAAATGAATGCAGCGCTCCAGACTATCTCAACCATCGGCCCGATATACATGTGCCATTCAACTTGTGAAAATACGTACACCAAACTCGACGCAACTTTCGTAAGAATAGTCATTGCTCCGATTAGCGCATCATCCACTTTTAACATGCTCAACAATATGCCGACGGCAAAAGCAGTTCCAACCAAACTCAAGACCATGCTGTATGTCGAATAGAAGCCAAACTTCTCCTCAGTCCAGTGAAACTTGTAACGCGTGAACAAATAAAATATCGGAGTTTCACCTAGAAAAACACGCAAACAAAAAAACAAAAACAAAATATGGAAAACTAAACTATTCAAATGATTGGAACGAATGCGTTATTTATCGCATTATCCAAAAAATTACCTAAATATTAATTAGAATAGTTAATTAACTAATTAATAACTTACCATCGATGCATGCACAAGTGCGTGCGTATTAAATTTTATTTAATTCAATTTGTATAAGTTCAGGAAATTACCATATAGTGGGCCGACTAGGTGATTATAATAATTGCCATTATTGCTAAAATTTTGTTGCGACGATTTCGAATACGCGCTTTGAATGCTACTAGGAATATCTCTTTGATATGGCCAAAATCAAAGAAATCAGCCAAAAATGATTTTTTGATCATTTGATCATTCTTCTACTTTGGTGGAACTTCTTTCACTACGAAGATGCCATAAAGCAATGCAATTATGTACATTTTGCCAGCCATTGAAAACACTCCATAAAATTTGATTCTCCTGCAAGATTGAATGAAAGGTGTGTAAAATTTCAAAAATCGTGATAAAACTCATAAAGGTGTTTTCATTTTACTTGAGCAAAACTCCGCTCATTGCCATCCCGAAAGGAACACTAATGGAATAAACCAAAGTAACAATTCCAATGCGAAACGTTCGTTCTTTTTCATTAGTAATATCGGCTATGTAACTAAAGACACCCGCCATCATTGTGAAATCGCTTCCTGAAATACCAAAAAATAATCTAGGAATGCTCTCATTCAAAATTGAATCGGTTCAATCATAATTTTCCAATACCTGATATGGCTGGGAAGAAAACTTGTACAAAAATCGTCAATTCGATGGGTGTTTTGTCGAAATAAACACAAACAACAGCAAGAAAGCCATCAATATGTCTCCGCATAGTGGAATTAGGATGCAAGGTTTTCGTTTCCCATGTCGATCACTCCAAGATCCAAAAAATAAAATCAGTAAGCATGACAACGCACTGATTAATACCGCTTTCTATCCCGTCATTTGGGAAACGAGTTTCGGAACCGCCTTTTCTTCGTTGATATAGTTTGCTGTGTCCCGTACAGTGCATCACAAACCGTTTGGTTATAGTTCAAATTCACAAGGCACGCTTTTTCTAAGTTTAAATTCTGCACTGTCAATTCTAACACCGTACTTGACAGCAAAAAACAAATGATCAACGGTTCGATTGTTATGTGACTATAAATGTGTCGTATCTTTTTGCCAAAAGTCATCTTTTTGAAAGACGATTCATTGTCTTGGTTTGCTTTGCTTTCTTCTTTTCCACCATCATGCCGATACTTTTGAGCAAAAACAAAACCTAAAAACAAAACGTTATTTAATTGTAATAAATACTCAATAATTTTTTATATATTGTATTAGAAAATAGGGGTGAACGAAGTGTGCATGTTTTGCACCCGAAGTATGTGTTGAACTTCCGAACAATTACGTTTCGCTAACTTAGAACGAGACTGCTATTTAAAAACTACAGCAACATCACTTCATTTGTACTTCCTTTAGAGACTTTTTGTTATAAATATGACCTTGAATTTTAACGACACTGTTCTATGTTCACACAAGGAATTGAAGATGTTGAAAGAACCAAAATGGGACAGAACTGAAAAACTTACTATATTTCAAAAGATTCATGCAAATTATCACAGCTGAAAGATTGAACAACTTGTTTCCTATATTCTTCTCAAAGCGTGTTTCATCCCTGAACAACAGCTGAAGAACGACTGTTACTTTCTCATTACGGCTAATATATTTAAAGCCGAAATTTATTCGGGTTCAACTGCCAAAAATTAACCATTGATGAAGTCAATAATCCTTTAAACTGATACTGAATCAGAACAACTGATTCAGAAAAATTTCTTTACTTTTTTTTCGTCATCAAAATTTGTCATGTAAAATGGAAATAGCTTTGTATTTGTGCACTTTTTTCCGTTTAATGGGAAATACCAACGACAACAAATTGAGAACAAACTTGAGATCAGATCAAAAATAAATGAATCATGTGCTTCATTGTACTTGTAGAACTTGCAGTAAAATACTCCATTTATGGACTTATTTACATTGCTTCTATATCCAAAAAAAATACTTTTATTTTACAATAATGCTTGAATATAAAATTGGACGAGGTTAAAATGAAGTGACGCTGAAAATCTTCCGTTTTAAATGAGTTCATTTATCATACTTTTTGTTGACATTACTTGCAAATAAACAAAGTTTGTTCAACAAGCAATAGCAATGCAAGCGATTAATAAGACGATTAAGATTCGAAACAGTTGACACAGCACAAAAACTAAAACAAATTGAAACGTTGATTGTTACTCGATTAAATACTTGCAACAATTAAGTAGTTTATTGTAAGCGGATTCTTTATCATTTATTCACAAATATACAATTCGTTCAATGCAAATAAGTTCGAAAGCACCAACAGTAGACTGCTTCAAAAAAAAAGTTGTCCCTCATCTGGAATGTCCGGCCAGTTTCGAAAA